>NC_037673.1:111874582-111974029 GCF_003255815.1 Theropithecus gelada | reverse complement strand
TTCTTGCTTTGGAAGCTTCCTCTCAGGGGTGTACTCCACCCTGTGAGGTGTGGGGTGTCAGACTGCCCCTAGTGGGGGATGTCTCCCAGTTAGGCTACTCAGGGGTCAGGGACCCACTTGAGCAGGGAGTCTGTCCCTTCTCAGATCTCAACCTCCGTGTTGGGAGATCCACTGCTCTCTTCAAAGCTGTCAGACAGAGTCGTTTGCGTCTGCAGAGGTTTCTGCTGCTTTTTTGTTGTTGTTGTTGTTGGTGTTGTTGTGTAGCTGTGCGCTGTCCCCAGAGGTGGAGTCTACAGAGACAGGCAGGTTTCCTTGAGCTGCTGTGAGCTCCACCCAGTTGGAGCTTCCCAGCAGCTTTGTTTACCTACTTAAGCCTCAGCAATGGCGGGCGCCCCTCCCCCAGCCTCGCTGCTGCCTTGCCAGTAGATCACAGACTGCTGTGCTAGCAATGAGGGAGGCTCCGTGGGCGTGGGACCCTCCCGGCCAGGTGTGGGATATGATCTCCTGGTGTGCCTGTTTGCTTAAAGCGCAATATTGGGGTGGGAGTTACCCGATTTTCCAGGTGTTGTGTGTCTCAGTTCCCCTGGCTAGGAAAAGGGATTCCCTTCCCCCTTGTGCTTCCCAGGTGAGGTGATGCCTCGCCCTGCTTCAGCTCTTGCTGGTCGGGCTGCAGCAGCTGACCAGCACCGATCGTCCGGCACTCCCCAGTGAGATGAACCCAGTACCTCAGTTGAAAATGCAGAAATCACTGGTCTTCTGTGTCGCTCGCGCTGGGAGTTGGAGACTGGAGCTGTTCCTATTCGGCCATCTTCGACTTAAGTATTTTTTAAGAAGACTAAAGCTTTCTCTATAGCTCTTTCCATCCTGAATCCTCACCAGAATCACCTTTAAAATATTGTTCATGACAATCTAGGCTTTTTTCTAGCATACACCCCGAAACTCTTCCAACCTCTGTTCATTACCCAGTTTCAAACCTGCTTCCACATTTTAAAGTATTTGTTATAGTAGGCCAGGCACAGTGGCTCACACCTGTAAACCCAGCTCTTTGGGAGGTCAAGGCGGGTAGATTACTTGAAGTCAGGAGTTTGAGACCAGTCTGGCCAACATGGTGAAATCCTGTCTCTACTAAAAATACAAAAATTAGCTAGGTGTGTTGGCACATGCCTGTATTCCCAGCTACTTGGGTGGCTGAGGCATGAGAATTGCTTGAACCTGGGAAGTGGAGGTTGTAGTGAGCCAAGCTCATACCACTGCATTCCAGCCTGAGCAATAGAGTGAGACTGTGTCAAAAACAAACAAACAAACAAACAAACAAAAAACCATATTTGTTATAGCAGCATCCTTACTTCTTGGTAACAATTTTCTGTCTTAGTGTATGAAGGCGGGTGTAACAGAATACCACAGACTAAGTAGCTTAAAAAACAAATGTTTATTTCTCTCAGTTCTGGTGGCTGGGAAGTCCAAGGTCAAGGCACTGAATCTTTTTCAATGCCTGGTGAGGGCCTGCTTCCTGTTTCAAAAACAACCTGCTTCTCACTGTGTTCTCACAAGGCAGGAAGAAGTGGAGAGTTCTTTGGGATCACTTTTATAGGGGTACTAATAAAAGTATCCTTTTATGAGGACTCCACCCTCATGACCTAATCAACCCCCAAAGCCCCCACCTCCTAATACCATTGCATTGGGGATAAGAATTTCAACATAGGAGTTCTGGAAAGATACAAACGTTCAGTCTATAGCAGGTACTCAGGCCTGGAGGAAGAATATGATTGATTGATTGATTGATTGATTGATTGATTGAGACAGAGTCTCGCTCTGTTGCCCAGGCTGTAGTGCAGTAGTGAACTCGCAGCTCACTGCAACCTCCACCTCCCTTGTTCAAGCAATTCTCATGCCTCAGCCTCCTGAGTAGCTGGGATTCCCGCCACGTGCCACCATGCCCAGCTAATTTTCATATTTTTCGTAGAGACAGGGTTTCACCATGTTGGCCAGGCTGGTGTTGAACTCCTGACCTCAAGAGACCCACCTGCCTAGGCCTCCCAAAGTGCTGGGATTACAGGTATGAGCCACTGTACCCTGCCAGGAAATCATGAAACTCATTTTAAATCATAAAACTCATTTTTTAAATTTCATGCAGTAATTATGCTCAAGTTTTTCTTGCCTTGAAATTGAGCTATTAAATACCCCTGGTTGTTCTTGCAAACTAATTAAAAGATACTATATTGCAAACAGTCTATTTCCAACTTTTTAAGTGTATAAATATGCAGTTTTTATAAGTAATATTTTACTTCCAATAACAAAAATAATTTTTAAACATTTGCTTTTAGATGCTTCTGTAGCGTGATTGAGCTGTTATCTTCTCCCTCACTGTTAAATTACTACCTTTACCTTGAAGCAACAGTCTGTGTGTCTCTCTTTTGTAAAATATTTGCTAAATGGCATACTGTTGCCAGCTAATTTGTCCTCACTGAAGAGGTCAGAAGATTTGTAAACTTTGCTTTTTGATCTTATTTTTATGTTTGATTCCTATTTCAATAAATGTGCTTTTGCCATAAGGTGATCCTTTGTGTGACAAAAAAGGTTTTTATGGTCACTTCCCATCATTTCCACATAATCCACTGAATTGAGTGTGCAGAAAATGTTCTAGGTTGCAATACATGGAAAACAAGCGAACAAATAAAAGCATCACTGCCAATCTCCCACTCTGCCCTCTTTCTTATATTAGTCTTGGTTCTCCAGAGGAACAGAAATAATAGGGTGTGTGTGTGTGTAAATACATATATGTAGAGGGAGAGAGAGAGATTTATTTTAAGGAATTGACTTATAAGATTGTGAGGGCCAAATTTTGCAGTGTAGACAGTAGACTGAAGACTCAGAGAAGAGTGGATGTAGAGGTATTGACTTCGAAGGCAGTCTAGAGGTAAAATTCCTTCTTCCTTCTCAGTGTTTTTCCCTAAAGGCCTTCAGTCTATTGGATGAGGCCCACCCACATTATGGAGGGTAATCTGCTTTACTCAGAGCCTACTGATTAAAATGTTAATCACATCTAAAAAATAACCTCCCAGGAACATTTAGACTGATGTTTGAGCAAACATCTGGGCACCACAGACTAATCAAGTTGACACATGAAAATAACCTTCACATTCTCTTACTGCAGTAGGCCATCCTGAGAACCCCTGGAATACATCCACTGAAGTTTGTAGATCTGTGTGGGTTGGCTTAGCAGATCCTTAATGATTCAGGAGTCTGTGGGACAACTCTAAACAAGGTGTACCTGAACTAGTTTGATGGAACAGGTCAGTGAGTGGAAAAACAATTATTTTCTATGCACCTGTTCTAGGCTCTGAGACCATAGTAATGAACAAAGCAGATGAGGTCTCACAGAACTTACTTTCTATCAGGTAGTGTTAAAAACAAACAAACAAACAAAACCACAACAACAAAAAATAAAATGATACTCACAAAACAAAATCAACTACGTACCATGGAAAAGGAAGAAACTAATTAGGAAAGAAGGTTGCTTTTGAGCCAGGTCTTGAAAAACAGGTAACTATTAACACATGAATGTGGGGAAAGTGTTGTTTGAAGTAAAAACCAGAGACTTAATAAGTGCTGTTGAAGTATGTTTTAAGAAACAGTAGCATCTAAAAATATTTCTTCTTGCAGTTAATTTTTCGGAATTCATTATGATTCTCCCTTTTATTCTGAGCCCCTTATTTTCTCAATTTCTTTATATTCTACAAGTATCTTATTTTTAAAAAGGTATCAACAGAATTTCTAATGTAAAATTTATTGTCAGAAGCTTTGGATTTAGAGCCAGCAAGTAGAATAGAATAATTTGAAATTGTTAAGGCCTGGAAAACAATGAGAAAAAATATTCAAGCATTTTCCGACATTAAATTAAAACTGCAAAATTATTTTACACTCTGGAAATGATGGTAGCGCTAATGTGAATACATTTTCTATGTCAAGAATTTCCCAAATGAGCTAGTATCTCCATTTTAAAAACGTATTAACAGATGCCTTAACGATCTTTTCTCTGTTCTCCCTATTAAAGAACTTGTGTCCACCAACTCATATCTACAACCACCTTGAATGAATAAATTCTCTGAACTAATGGCTTCTGAAAAAAAATCCTACTGCTTCCCTGAGTAACACTTTTTCCCATCAGCTTCTCAGAATAGCTAGATAACGAATAATTGGAATGAGAATTATCTGAGAAAAAATCCAGTACACTCAAATTAAGGACTATAGTCAGAAGGAAGATAGGAAATGAAAGTAAAGATTAAGGGGTTCAGTATTACAAGCTCTTGTATATTAAGTGTTTATAACATAGTCAGTACCCAGTTCAGTATTTGGTTTTAGTTCTGCCACAGTTTGCATTCAGTTAAAAATAGATGTGGTGGCTGTCAATAACTTTCCCTGAGAGATTAATGTAACAAGATTCACATGGAAAGTACCAACCCATCTCAACACAATGTATTTTAATAATATCAGACTCTTCAAAACATTGTATCTAGTACTTCAGAACTTGTTAGTAACCAAACAACATACAAAATGAGACCTTTTTGCATTTTCATAGGACTTTAGCAACTCTTGCCTTACTCTGTGTTTAAAATTATTTGTGTAAGTGACAGACATTTTTGGTTTGTTCTAATTATGTCACTGAAACCAAATGTTCTCACTCAAGGTCAGATCAACCCGTAAAGGAAGCTGCAGTTATCAAATCACCAAAGGACAAAATGTTAGATAGAAAAGGGACAGGGCTGAGGTGAAATCCTAGAGTGCCCAGGTCTTACTCCTGGGCTATTTAACATTTTCATCTCGACTATACCAGTTTATCCCACTTTCCCCATGCTCTTCTACAAGTAAATACTTTGTAAGCCTAGGATGGCAGGAACTTTGGAACTTTGGGCCCTTTTGCTAGCACCCTCTTTTGTGAGTAGTCTGCCTTTTCCTTTTGCGCCTACCTTGTCACACCTTGTCCTACAGATTTTCTTCATTGGTGAAAGTTTCCAGAAGGCCTTAATAAACCACAAAAGCAAGAGTATTTCACCAATCATGTAGTGTCAAGAGACTCAATTTCCTTTCCTAGTGCTGCTGTGGCTAATTGTGTAACTTTCTGTCTATCAGAACTCCCATTTCATCCTCAGTAAAACTGCGAAATTGGACACAAAGCTTTCTCAGTGCCCTACCAGCTTCAACATACTGTCACCCAGTTCTCCACAGGGGTGGGGAGTAGGGGCTTTCACAGAATATAGATGGTGTGATGGTTAACCCTTTTCCTGTTTAGGAAAAAAAAGTGCAGCTCGCTGCCAGCGCTCTTTCAATTTTATATAAACATGCTCTTTGAGGATGAAGCAAATCTAATTTTCAGTGTGAAAGTAAAACATAAAAATTGTTCTTGGAGTTATTTCTAAACAGAACTAACATCAGAATCGTCTGAATCATCAAAATTGTCTATTTCAGAAAAATCAAATTTATCAAATGAATCTTCAGCCAACCACTGTTTGAGAACAATCTTAACATCACACATTAGAATGCTACATTTTCCAGGATTTAACATTTTCAGCCATTGAGAATTACTATATTTTGTAAATGGAAATACCACTACTAAAAACAGAATTCTATAAATAGAATTTGTTTCCAAAGTCGATGTGCTAGAGCACTGTGAAAATAATAATAAAAGTGAGATATTTTGTGGCAAAGTTATCTCGGGGTAAATGCTGCAGTCTTTAGCACTGCCAGCAAGTATTCTCAGGGCAAATGAGAAAAATGTTAATTTTATGTGCCGACTTTACTGTGCTATGGGATGCCCAGATAGCTGGTAAACATTATTTCTGGTGTGTCTGTGAGGGTGTTTCTGGAAAAAATTAGCATTTGAATTAGTAGAGTGAATACAGAAGATCACTCTCCCAAAGCAGGGAACACCATTCATCCGGCTCAGGGCCAAAATTTCATCTCTTTACTTCAGCTGGGACATCTGTCTTCTCCTGCCCACAGGCCTTGGCACTCCTGGTTCTTGGGTCTTTAGATTTACACTGGGGGTTATACCATCAGTTCATCTGGTCCTTCAGACCCAGACTGAATTGTACTACCTTCTTTTCTGGTTCACCAGCTTGCAAATGGCAGACAGTGGGAATTCTTGACCTTTATAATCATGTGTAAGCTAATTTTCATCATAAATCTCATATAAGTATGCACATGTGTATGCATGTGTGTGTGTATATATGTGTGTGTGCCTTTCTGTGTATCTATCCTATTGGTTTTGTTCCTCTGGAGAACCCTGAATAATACAAATGCTTAGGCAGATAATAGTAAAATATGTCATCTTTTTGTTTTGTTTTGTTTTGTTTTACCCACTCACAATAAAAACCAAATTCAAGAAAGGCAAAAAAAAAAAAAAAAAAAAAAAAAGACCTTTCCCTCAATACTCTTTTCTTCCTATTACTTGTCATGGCATTTCTTGTTAGCATGCCTCCCAACTTTTGTTCCAGTTTGAGATCCCACACACTTATTAATATAATGATCTGTAACTACATTTTTTTTTTGTTTTCTATATGACTTAAAAAACTAATACACTAAAAAAATTAGTCTAGAATTTAGTATTATTGTAACTTTGGTTTCTAATTCCATATTTTTCTATGTAAATGAAGAGAATAATGCATTCAAAAGAAGAATTAGTTTTTATTTTGGGGTGCACATGTATCAATATATAATTTAATGAAAATAATAACTCAAAAGGGTGGAGAAGTAGTAAAGTAGCAGAGTTTGTATGTTATTGAAGTTAAACTGGTATAAATCCAAATCAGAGTTATAACTTTTGGATGCTAAATGTAATATCCATTGGAGCCACAAAGAAAACAGCTTAGAGAATATACATGAAAGGAAATAAGAAAGAAATATAAACACTTCACAGCAAAAGATCAACTGAACACCAAAGAAGACAATAGTAATTCAGGAAACGAAGTACAAAAAAAGATATAAGGCATACTGAACACAAAGAGCAATATTACAGAATTTCCTCCTTATCACTAGTTATTTTAAATGTAAATGGATTAAACTCTGCAACTAAAAGTCAGAGATAAGCAGAATGGATAAAAACACATGATCCAACTGTAGGCTATACATAAAAGACTCACTTTGGATCTAAAGATATAAATAGGTTGAAAGTGAAGGGATACAAAAAGTTGTTCCATGCAAAAGTAACCAGAAGAGAGCAGAGGTAGCTGTACTGACCTCAGATGAAACTGACTTTAAGTCAAAAGGTTTACAAAAGAAAAAGAAAGACATCATATGTTAATAAAAGTCTCAACACAGCAAGAAGATATGAGTTATAAACGTCTGTATACACAATAACAGACTAACAAAATATATAAAGCAAAAACTGATAAAACTAAAGAGAGAAACCAACAGTTCTACAATAATAGTGGGAGACTTCAATACACATTCTCAATAATGGATAGAATAACCATATGGAAGATAGATAAGGAAATATAAGACTTAAGCAACATAATAAACCAATTAGATTTAACAGACAAATGAAACATTCTAGCAACAACAGCATACACATTTTTCTCAAGTATACATGGGGCATTTTCCAGTATAAACCATATGTTAGGCTAGAAATTAGTTTCAACAGATTTAAAAAGAGATATAAAAAGTATTCTCTCTAAACACGGTAGGATGAAGTTAGCAACCTAAGTAAAAGTGGAGGATTCACAAATTTGTGAAATAAACAACACCCTCTTAACCCACGGATCAAAGAAGAAATGACAAAGAAAATTAGAAAATATTGTTAGATAAATTAAAACAAAAACAAAACACACCAAAACTTATGGAATTCAGTGAAAGCAGTTCAAAGGGGGAAAATTTATAGCTATAAATGCTTATGTCTAAAAACAGGAAAGAGCTCAAATCAAAATTGAATTTTATAATTTGATGAACTACAAAGTAAAGAAGAAGAACAAAATAAACCCAAAGCTAGCAGAAAGAAGGAAATAATAAAGATTTGATTAAAGGTAAGTAAAATCGAGAATATAAAAGCAATAGAGGAAATCAATAAAACCAAAAGTTTTATGAAAATATCAACAAAATTGACAAACCTTTAGATAGATGGGCTAAGGAAAAAAGAGAGATGACTCAAATTAGTAAAACTAAAGATAAAAGTGGGGACATTACTATTGAGTCTACAGAAATAAAAAAGATTATAGGAGAGTGCTGTGGATAATTGGATGTCACAAGTTGGATAACCGAGATAAAATGGACAAACCCCTAGAAACACAAAACTACCAAGATTAAGTCATGGAGAAATAGAAAATCTCAATAGATCTATAACTTGTAAAAAGATTGAATCAGTAACAAAAATCTTGTAATAAAGTCCTGGAGCTTATGGTAAAATTCACCAGTGAATTTTAGCATTCAACATTTAACATTTAAGAAGAATTAATACCAATTCTTCTAAAACTTTTCCAAAAGATTGGAGAAGAGGAAACACTTCCTTTTTTTTTTTAAATTGAAGTTGCTGAAATCTGACTTTTTTAGAGGGAACACTTTCTAACTCATTTTAAAGAGGTCAGCATTATCCTAGATACCAAAGCCAGATAAGGACATTACAAGAAGACTACAGACCAGTGTCTCTGATAAACATAGATGCATAGGTCCTCAAGAAAATACTAGCAAACTGAATTCCGTAGCTTATTAAAAGGATTACATACAATGACTGTCCCCTTCAAAACCCATGTTGAAGTTTAATTTCCAATGTGGCAGTATTGAGAAGTAAGGCCTTTAACAGGTGATAAGATCATGAGGCTTCTGCTCTCATGAATGGATGAATACATTCTTGGAATAATAGATGTATGGGATATCATTAGAGGGAAACTGGTAGCTTTATAAGAAAAAGAAAAGAGGCCTGAGCTACCACATTAACATATTAGCAAGCTTAGCGCTCTCACCATGTAATACTCTGCCCTGCCTCCAGACTCTGTAGGGTTCCCATCAGCCAGAAGACTCTCACCAGATGTGCCCCCTTGACTTTGGACTTTTCCACCTCGATAACTGTAAAACATAAATTCTTTTTTTAATAAATTACCCAATTTCAACTATTTTGTTATAAGCAATAGAAAACAGACTAAGATAATGCCAAGCGGGACTTATTCCTGGAATGCAAGAATTATTCAACATATAAAAATCAATCAACATAATACACTGTTAACAGAATAAAGGACGGAAAACATATGATCATCTCAATTGATGCAGAAAAGGCATTTGACAAAATTCACCACAGTTGCATGATTTAAAAAACACTCAAAATACTAGAAATAGAAGGAAACTACTTCAACATAATAGATACCTTATGTGAAAAACCCACAGCAATCATCATTCTCAGTGGTGAAAGACTGAAAGTTTCTTCTTTAATGTTAGGATGCCTGCTTTCACCACTTCCATTCAACATAATACTGGAAGTTCTAGGCAGAGCAGTTATGCAAGAAAAAAACGCACCCACGTTGCAAAGGAAGAAGTAACCATATCTCTGTTCACAAATGATACAATCTTATATATGTATACAATTATAAAGATTTCACACAAAAATTAAAACTAATAAATGAATTTTGTAAAGTCATAGGATAAACAGTCAAGACACAAAAATCAATTGGATTTCTATATACTAACTGTGAACAATCTGGAAGGGAAATTACAAAACCAATTCTGTTTACAATATAATCAAAAAGAATAAAATGCTTAGGAGTTAACCAAGAAAGTGAAAGACTTGTACAACAGAAACTACAAAACATTGCTGAAACTAATGAAGACAGATAAATGAAAACACACAAATTGGAAGACTTAATATTAAGGTGTCAATACTACCTAAAGTAATTCAATGCAATTTTAGTCAAAATCCCAGTGACACTTTTTGCAGAATATAAAATCCTATCCTAAAATTTATATTGAATCTCAAGAGACCCTGAATAGTCAAAATAATCTTAAAAAAGAAGAACAAAACTGGAGGAATCATACTTCCTAATTTTAAAACTTACTACAAAGCTACAATAATCAGAAGTGTGATACAGGCATAAAGACAGACAAATGGAATAGAATATAGAAAGTCCAGAAAGAAACCCTTGCATACATGGTCAAATTATTTTTGTTAACAATGTGAGACCATTCACTGGGAAAGACAGTCTTTTCAACAAATGGTGCTGAAAAAAAGTAGATATCCACATGTGAAAGAATAAAGGTAGATCTTTACCTACGACCATAGACAAAAATTAACTTAAAATAGATTAAAGACCTAAATTTAAGAGCTAAGACTATAAAATTCTTAGAAGAAAACATAGGGTAAAAGCTACAGAACATTGGATTTGACAATAATTTCTTGGATGTGACAACAAAGGCACAGGAAACAAAAAAGGCAAATTGGACTTAATAAAAATTTTTAAATATTGTGCATTAAAAGACAATGTCAATAGAGTAAAAGAGCAAGCTACAGAAAATATTTGTAAACTATATATCTGATGGGATTAATATGCAGAATATATAGAGAACTCTTAAAACTTAACAATAGAAAAACAAACAACCTGATTCAAAAATGAGCAAAGAACTTGAATGAACATTTCTCCAAAGAAGATACAAATGGCCAACAAGCACATGAAAAGATGTTCCATATTACTTGTCACTAGGGAAATGAAAATCAAAACTAAAATGAGATACCACCTCATACCAATCAGAATAGCTACGATCATAAAACAGAAAATTAGGCCAGGTGAGATGGCTCATGCCTGCAATCCCAACACTTTCGGAGGCCGAGATGCGCGGATCACCTGAGGTCAGGAGTTTGAGACCAACCTGGCCAAGATGGCGAAACCTCATCTCTTCTAAAAATACAAAAATTAGTCAGACATGGTAGTGCACTCCTGCAATCACAGCTACTCGGGAGGCTGAGGAAGGAGAATTGCTTGAACTCTGGAGGTGGAAGTTGCAGTGAGCTGGGATCGTGCCACTGCACTCCAGCCTGGCTGACAGAGCAACACTCTGTCTCAAAAATAAAAACAAAAACAGAAAATCACAAGTGCTGGTGAGAATGTGGATGAATTGGAATACTGTGCACTCTTGATGGCAATATAAAATGGTACCGCTACTGTGGAAAATAGTATAGCAGTTTCTAAAAAATTAAAAATAGAATTACTGTGTGCTCCACAAATTCTACTTCTGAGTCTTCCCGCCAAATATTATTCATACCAGTGAAAACATGGAAGTGTTCCAGGTGTCCATGGACAGAAGAATGTATAAACAAAATGTGGTATCTGCATTCAATAGAATACTATTTAACCTTAAAAAAGGAAGAAAATTTTGACTTATGGTATAACACGGTTGAACTTTGAGGACATTGTGCTTAGTGAAGCAAGCCGGTCACAGTCTCTTGTATGAGAGAATTTAGAGTGATCAAAATCATAAGAGAGACAGTAGAATGGTGATTGCTAGGGGATGAGGGGAGAGGGCAAAAGGGGGTTGTTATTTAATAGACTTCTAGTTTTACAAGATGGTAGAGTTCTGGAGATGAATGGTGGTGATAGTTATACAACATTATGAATGTATTTAATACCACTGAACTACACTTAAAAATGAGTAAATGGTAAATCTTACATTGTGTATTTTTAACACGATTTTTAAAAATTGGGGGAAAAAAGGTGACCCTTAGTGGCATGAGTGAAATTAGATAGCAGGGTGTGAGGACGACTTTCAAATTTTGATGCTATATATTGTATTATTTTCACAGTGAAAATGTTATCACGTATTTCCTGAGCAACATACTAAATATTATATGAATTCAACAAAGGACCAGTTATCTAGAACGTATAAAGAAATCTCAAAACTCAGCACTAAAAACAACCAATCCAACTAGAAAGTGGTCAAAAGGTATACATGAAAAGATGTTCAATATCATTTGCCATAAAAAAATTAAAATTAAAATCACAGTTAAATGTGATTGCACACATATCGGAATTATTAAAATAAAGAACAGTGAAAACACTGACCAGTTCATGGAAAAACTGGATCCAACTGCTGCTGCTAGGAATGTAAAATGGCGCAACCACACTGGAAAATAATTTGACAATTTCCTATAAAACTAAAGCTTACAACCCAGCAATTGTACTCTTGGGCATTCAGTCCAAAGGAATGGAAACTTATGTTCATATAGCAGCTTTATTCATAACAACCCGAACTGGATAGGTGAGTCACTAAACAAGCTGTGGTGCTTACACACCATGGAATACTGTTGAAATGGGACACAACTTGGATGACTCTCCAGGGAATTATACTGAGTGAAAAAAGCTAATCTAAAAGGTTAGGTACTAAATGATTCCATTTATGTAACATTTTTGAAGGGACAGGGTGTTAGGAATGGAAAACAGATTAGTGGTTGACAGGGTTTAAGGATGGAGAACAGAGGGAAGTAGCTAAGAGAGGCAGAAGTCTTTGGGCTGCGAAAGCTTTCCTGGACTTAGTGAACCTCCATCCCAGAGTCTTTGGTTAAGCCCCTGAAGACTTTGCAACTTCGCCAAGGTTCTGGGCGATGTCAGGAAAGAGTGGAGTCTGAAGAACCCTGGCCTCTTTTCAACTCAGTACCTCCAGAGTAGAAAGGAGACTGGGGATTTGTTGCTGTCTGCAGGATACTTCTTGAGAGATTCCTCACCGTTTTAAACACCCTCAGAGGAAATGTGAAGGGAAACTCATTTAACAACTCCTGTAGACAATTGGCATCCAGCAATCGTTAGCATTTGGCAGGCAAGCAGAGATATATTAAAAGAGGAAAACCTCTGCCCAATTATATTATAAGTACCACAAGAATTTCCCAAACAACCCAGACAAATTCCTCAGCCTCTGCTAAAAGCCAAGCAGAGGAATAACAGCTTTCTGGCAGTTCATGCTTTCTCTCCACTCTTACTTATAAATTCCAGACATTTTCTTGATTGTTCTAGAGATTAGCAAAGTTAGTTTTTCCCTCAATTCCTAAATTGTGTCCCATTATCCTGAGGTGGGGGCTGTCAGTGATCACAGGTGGGCTCTTAGCTTGGGCATTTCTGGCTGTGACAAAAAGGCCACTAAACAACTGAAAGCTGATCTCGTCATGAATTTTGTTTCTTTCTGAAACTTTAATTCTGTTTCGTTTTGTTTTTAATGTTAAAAAAATGGGTACCAAATGGGAAGGAAAAAAAAATGGTCAAAACCTCAAACATTCACTGCATAAAAGTAAAATAATGGGCTGGATTGTGCTGAAGCTTCAGTTAACTTCTCCAACAGATAAGATAAAAGGGAACAGCTCTGAACACGAACAATGTGTCAGACAAGTAATAAGAATGACAGCATTACAGTATCACAGATAGATGAGGAAAATGAGGCACAGAGAAGCTATGTAACATGCTGGATGTGACTACACTAGTAGATAGCAGAGACACTGTATATCCAGGTCTGTTGGACTGTAGGTGGCACTTTTAACCACTATGCATTATTGCTTCCACTTTATCAAGTGTGGTAACTCAGTGGCTATAGCAGGAAACACTATGGACATGGTCTCTGTCTTCCTGAGGTTTACAGTTGAGTGTACATTATCACACATCAATGCCAGGACAAGTCAGGATTGTTCACAGATCTACTGGGAGAGGAAAGCTGAGACAGATAGATAGATGATAGATAGATAAATAGATAGACAGATACATAGATAGGTAGATAACACTTGGAATAGATATATATTACATTTATACATTATATAATATGTATGTGTTATATATAACAATCATAACACAAAAAGGGGGAAGAAGATAAAATTAAGTTAGCATAAACCTAGAAGTAGATTCTGAGGTGTTAAAATGCATATGCTAAGTCTGCTACTATGAAAATAATGCAAAAAAATTAAAAAATTATTTTAAAGAATTAAAATGTTATACTAAAAATATTCACTTAAATCAAAAGAAAACAGTAGAGGAGATCAGAGGAGATCAGGAAAAAGAGATGAAGCATATAGAAAACAAAAAGTAGAATGTCAGATGTAAATCCAAGTATATCAGTAGTAACATTAAATGTCAATGAATTGAACAATCCGATAAAAAACAAGATCCAACTATATCCTGTCCATAATAAACATACTTTAGATTCAAACATACAAATAGGTTGAAAATAAAAAATGGAAAAAGATGTATGATGCAAATAGCAACTAAAGACAGTTGGAGTGGCTACATGATATTAAACAAAACTCACAGTAAAAAAAATTACTAAAGATAAAGATTGATATTTTATGGTCAACCCATCAGGAAGATATAACAATTAAAACTTATAAGTACCTAACAACAAAGACCAAAATACATGGAGAAAACCTGACAGAATTAAAGGGAGAAATAGACAACAATAATTCATAGAAACTTCAATAATCTATTTTCAATAATGAGTATAACCCAAAATAAATGAAAACATTCACACAAATGTCATAGCAGCATTATCTGATAACCAAAAAAACAGATACAACCCAAGTGTCCATCAACTGATGAATGGGTAAACAAAACATAGCATATCCATACAATGCAATATTATTCAACTTTATAAAGAAATGTCTACCAGTACATGCTACAACACAGATGAACCTAGAAAGTATCATGCTAAGTGAAAAAAGCTAGTCACAAAAACCATACACATATACTGTATAATTTAATTTATATGGAATATCTGAAATAGACAAATTCATAGAACAGAGAGTAGATGAGGATTTTCCAAGGATGATGGCAGGAGAAAATTAAGACTGACTGCTAAGGGGTATAAGGTGTCTTTTGGGGATGATGGAAGTGTAGTGGAATTACATGTGGTAATGGTTGTACAATAAAATGAATATATTAAAAACTACTAAATTATACACTTTAAAATGATTAATTTCATGTTATATGAATTATATTTCAATAAAAGGAAGAGGAAGGGAAAAAGCAGGAAGAAGGAAGGTATAAGTATTTCATTTTAGAAAAAACTAGGGGAAATAGTCTCAAGAAGGAGGAAGTTGTCATGAGTATGAAAATTTATGAGAGTAACAAGTTAAATAAGAATGCAAAGGATCCCTTGGATTCAGGAGTCTCAGTGAAATCCAAAATGTGTGGCTTGCAAAGGGATTGGGTGATTTAAAAAACAGAAACAGTTTGAGATATTGTATTGTGTATTGTATTGTGTGAAAAAAAAAAAAAAGGATAGTGATGTGCTATGAAGTTAATGTTTGTGTCTTCCCAAAATTTATATGTTAAAGCCCTCATCCCCAGTATGATGGTGTTTGGAGGTGGACCTTTAGGAGGTAATTGGATCTTGAGGTTGAAACCCTCATGAATAGCCTGACCTGCTTCACATTGCTCTGTGGGAATTGAGACTCAGAAAACCAAAGTAAATGTGGGGATGCTTATGCTGCTTGTTGCGCTGTGAATAATAAAGTCATTTATCTCTGTAAAAAATAATGGATAGAACAACTCAGCAGACTAGTTCAAGAAGACTCCCACAACACTATAAACCCACTAGGACTAACAGATGCTCTATTGAACACCTCAAATCAGCAGAATATATATTCTTCTCAAGTGCCTATGAACCATTTTCTAGTACAAACTATGTGTTATGCCATAAAACATAAATGTAAAAGGACTAAGATAATACAAAATATGTTCTCCAATCACAACAAAATAAAATTAGAAATCAATAACAGAAAAAATTGGAACTTATAAATATGTAGAAGTTAAATGACAGTTCTTAATACCAATAGATTAAAGAAGAAATCAAAAGAGAAATTAAAAATATTCTAAGATGAATGAAAATAAAGGCATAATGTACCAAAACATATGGGATGCCATGAAACTAATGCATAAAGGCAAATTTATAAATGCCTGTATTAAAAAAGAAATAAGAGCTCATATCAACAGCCCAACCACTGGGAGCACCTTAAAACACTCTAGAGCAGCTAAATCTAAAACAAGCAGAAGAAAGGTAATAATAAAACCAAAAGTTGTGTATTTGAAAAGATTAACAAAAATTGGAAAATCTTTAGCTGGTCAAGAAAAAGAATACAGAAGACTAAACTTACTAAAATCAGGAATAAAAGAGGAGACATTACCACTGAACCTACACAAACAAATGAAAGGATGCATCAGACTGTGGTTACCAACTTTTCCAAAGTGAAACTGAACACAACTTTCCTATTCTCCAGCATCGGTCTATTTGAAGCACAGAATTAAAAACTGCTTACAAAGCCGTTACCGAAAGCTACGAAGTTTTGTAGCTTTTAAATTGCTTGAACTTCTGCCAATGTAGGACAAAAGGTGCCACAGCCTATCTACACAAGCTGTTCCCATCTCCCACTGGAAAGAAGAACTTGATGATAACAAAGACTTGGAGAGGGCCAAAATTAAAATCAAAATGGTAACATTGCAGCTATTACACAAAAACAAAATGATCCACAAAAGTAAAAGTTATGAATTTATATTTATTAGTTCAGGAATAGCAGCAATTGAAACTGTGACCCACTCATGCTAACATTGATGGTGCAGATAATATAGTCCAGTCTGAGAATTATGGAAATCTTTCTGGGCAACAGGCACAATGGGAATTTTATAGCATTCCGTGGCAGCCAGATGCTTTGTAATAGAGTTTTCAGTAAACTCTGGCAACTGACGAATTTTATGTTATGACCACCCAATTTAAGAACCCTTAGTATTTACTCAGTGATATAAGTTTATATAATTATGCATTAGCCACCCATAAGGGTCAAAGACTTACAAGAAAAGGAGCCTCAAGTCCCATTCATGTTTGACAGATTTTATTTTGAGAATCACTGCTTTAGAACTATCTGTGAGTTACCATTTTTGTACTTGGACATATGACAGCATCATCAGAGCCGCCTTTCTGTCTTTTTAGAGAAAATAGTAAGATTGACTTGATTACATGCCTTCTGTAAGTTCAAAGCTCTTCCCATAATTTCTATAAATTTCTGGGGGTGGAATGCAAGTGGGCCACACTTTACAATCATCGTGACCTCTTTCTTTTGATTATCTCTTTTGTGTGAGAGGTCTCTGTGCTGTGCCACAGCAATGCAGATGTGAGTGAGCCTCTGCCTTCTTCTAATATCATCAACAACAAAGTCCCCTCAGAAAAATGTTTCATGAAGATTTATGGGAAGACAGAGGAGTGATATGACAGTAAATAAACACTTTCAAATAAAGGAATAAGTTTCTGTGCTTAAAATAGTCTTCACCCATCTCTCTCCTTGCTTTCTCCTCTTCTCCTCCCCTCCTCCACAACCTTGGAGTTTGGCTAACGCTCTTCACCTTGTGCTAGCTGGTCTTCATCTTGCTTCTCCTCTTGATTCTCTTCTCTGTTTTTGGTTTTCTTCTCTCCTCTGTTTAGAACAACAAACCAGCTCACCTGATTCTCTCAGGGGAAGAGCTTTGATATTTTTCTGAAGCTATGTCACCTGTGAATGAATTCTCAGGACCTTGGGGGTCTCACCTTTGCTTTATGCCCAGGAATGTTTCCTGGAAAATTAACTGTGACTGGCATACAGGATTATGTAAGACCGTGGCAGAAGACACCGCCACCTTGTCATTACAGGTGGCATTTTCTAAGACATGCCGAGATTTTCCCAGAAAAAGGTGGAGAAAATGTGTTGTGGAGCAAAACTTGGGTGTTTACTAAATATTTACTGTGGAAGAATGAGTTAGTGGAACAGGTAAGTCATGAAGAAAAGAGAGAATGGTCAATAAAGTTACCCCAGGTAGAGTTAGGGGGACAGGATCAAAACTTAAGTGGATAAGTTAGTCTTTTTCTGAAGGAATGACAGCTCTTTTACTGAGAAAGCATGAAAGAAGATAAGGAAGGTGAGCTGCAAACGAGATGTATTTATTTGTGGCTAGGAGAGTCAGTTAAGGGTTTGCTCCTGCAATGACTTGGATTTTCTAAGTGAAGTCAGGTCAAAAATCATCTGCTGACTGAGGACAGAGTTAGGACAGGGTTTAGCATTGTGGCTTGAGATCATTAGTTGCCAGTATTTCTTTCTTTGACATTGTTTTCTGATTAAAAAATTTTTGTGGGTACATAGTACATGTATTTACAGATTACGTAGGATATTTTGATGTAGGCGTGCAATGCATAAAAATCACATCAGGGCAAGTAAGGTATCCATCACCTCAAACATTTATCCTTGGTGTTACAAACAATCCAATTATACACTTTTAGTTATTTTAAAATGTACAATTGGCCGGGCGCGGTGGCTCAAGCCTGTAATCCCAGCACTTTGGGAGGCCGAGGCGGGTGGATCACGAGGTCAGGAGATCGAGACCATCCTGGCTAACATGGTGAAACCCCGTCTCTACTAAAAATACAAAAAACTAGCCGGGCGAGGTGGCGGGCGCCTGTAGTCCCAGCTACTCAGAGGCTGAGGCGGGAGAATGGCGTGAACCCGGGAGGCGGAGCTTGCAGTGAGCCGAGATCGCGCCACTGCACTCCAGCCTGGGCGACAGAGCGAGACTCCGTCTCAAAAAAAAAATAAAATAAAATAAAATAAAATAAAATAAAATGTACAATTAAATTATTTTTGACTATAGTCACCCTGTTGTACTAGCAAATACTAGGTCTCATTCATTCTTTCTAACTTTTTGCACCCATTAACCGTTTCAACTCCCACCCCCCGCCACTTTTCACTACCCTTCACGCCCTCTGATAACCATCCTTCTACTCTGTCTTCATGAGTTCAATTATATTAGCTTTTAGCTCCCACAAATAAGTGAGAACGTGTAAAGTCTGTCTTTCTGTGCCTGGCTTATTTCACTTGATATAATAACCTCAATCAAGTTCCATCCATGTTGTTTTAAATGACAGGATCTCATTCTTTTTATGGCTTTGTAGTACTTCATTGTGTATATGGACCACATTGTCTTTATCCATTTGTCTGTTGATGGGCACTTAAGTTGCTTCCAAATCTTGGCTATTGTGAATAGTGCTGCAATAAACATGGGAGTGCAGATATCTCTTTGATATCCTGATTTCTTTTCTTTTGGGTATATACCTAGGAGTGGGATTGCCAGATCGTAAGGTAGCTCTATTTTTAGTTTCCTGAAGAACCTCCAAACTGTTCTCCATAGTGGTTGTACTAATTTACATTTCCACCAACAATGTACAAGTGTTCCCGTGTCTCCACATCCTCACCAGCATCCATTATTGTCTGTCTTTTGGATAAAAGTAATTTAAACCAGGGTAAGAGTATATCTCATTGTAGTTTTTAAAAAAATAATTATCATACTTGTTTTTATTTCTCTTTAATGTATGTATAGCTCACATTTATTTTAATCCTTAATACTAGAAGTGTTTGGAGTCTTTATTTGGAAGTTTGGTGATGTTTTGTTTTTAATTTTTGATTTTATTTTTATTTATTTTATTTTTGGGTACATAATAGGCGTATATATTTATGGGGTACATGAGATGCTTCGATGTAGTCATACAATGCATAGTAATCACATCACATAAAACAGGGGTATCCATCATGTCAAACATTTATCCCTGTGTTACAAACAATCCAGTTATACTCTTTTAGTTACTTTAAAATGTACAATTAAATTATTGTTGACTATACTCACGCTGTTGTGCTAGCAAATACTAGGTTTCATTCATTCTTTCTGTTTTTTGTACCCATTAGCTATCCTCACATCCCCTCCACTACCTTTCCCAGCCTCTCGTAATCATCCTTCTACTCCCTATCTCCATGAGTTCAGTTGTTTTGATTTTTAGCTTGCACAAATGAGTGAGAACATGTGATGTTTGTCTTTCTGTGCCTGGTTTATTTCACCTAGCATAATGACTTCCAGTTTCATCCATGTTGTTGTAAATGACAGGGTCTCATTCTTTTTTGTGGCTGAATAGTACTTCACTGTGTATAAGTATCACATTTTTCTTTATCCATTCATCTGTTGATGGACACTTTAGCTGTTTCCAAATCTTAACCATTGTAAATAACGCTGCAACAAACATACGAGTGCAGATATCTCTTCAATATACTGATTTTCTTTCTTTTGGGTAGATACTTAGCAGTGGGATTGCTGGATCATATGGTAGCTCTATTTTTAGTTTTTTTGAGGAAACTTCATAGTGGTTGTACCAATTTATATTGCCATCAACAATGTACAAGAGTTTCCTTTTCTCCACATCCTTGCCAGGATTTGTTATTGCCTGTCTTTTGGATATCAGCCATTTTACCTGGGGTGACATAATATTTCATTGTAGTTTTGATTTGCATTTCTCTGATGATCAGTGATGTTGAGCACCTTTTCATATGTCTGTTTGACATTTCTATGTCTTATTTTGAGAAATGTCTATTCAAATTTTTTGCCCATTTTTAATTGGATTATTAGACTTTTTCCTGTAGAATTGTTTGAGTTCCTTATATATCCCGGTTACTAATTGTTTGTCAGATGGATAGTTTGCAAGTATTTTCTCCCATTCTGTGATTGTCTCTTCACTTGGTTGATTGTGCCCTTTGATGTGCAGGAGCTTTTTAACATAATGTGATTCCATTTGTCCATTTTTGCTTTGGGTGCCTGTGCTTGTGGGATATTACTTAAGAAATGTTTGCCCAGATCAATGTTCTGGAGAGTTTTCCCAATGTTTTATTGTAGTAGTTTCATAGTTGAATGTCTTATATTTAAGTCTTTAATCCATTTTGATTGGATTTGTATATATGGCAAGAGGTGGGAGTCTAGTTTAATTCTTCTGCATATGGATACTAATTTTTCCTAGCACCATTTATTGAAGAAACTGTCCTTTCCTCAATGTATGTTCTTTTCATTTTTGTCAAAAATGAGTTTGCTGTAGATGTATGGATTTATCTCTGGGTTCTTTATTCTGTTCCACTAATCTATATGTCTTTTTTAATGCTAGTACCATTCTGTTTTGGTTACTATAGCTCTGTAGTATAATTTAAAGTCAGGCAATGTGATTCCTCCAGTTTTGTTCTTTTTGCTTAAGGTGCTTTTGGATATTCTGGGTCTTTTTAGTTTCATATAAATTTTGGAATTTTTTTCTATTTCTGTGAAGAATGTCTTTGGTATTTTCATAAGGATGGAATTAAATCTATAGATTGCTTTGAGAAGTATGGACATTTTAACAATATTAATTCTTCTAATCCATGAACATAAAAATGCCTTTCCATTTTCTTGTGTCTTTTTCAGTTTCTTACATCAATGTCTTATAGTTTTCATTGTAGAGATCTTTTGCTTTTTTGATTAAGTTAATTCCTAGGTATTCTCTTTTACTTGTGGCTATTATAAATGGAATTATTTTCTTGATTTCTTTTCATATTGTTCACTGTTGGCATATAGAAATGCAACTGATTTTTGTATTTTCATTCTGTATCCTGCAACTTTACTGAATTTATGTGGTGTGAGTAGTAATATCTCCTTTTTCATCTCTGATTTTATTTATTTGGATCTTCTCCCTTTTTTCTTAGTCTGGCTAAAGGTTTGTCAATTTTGCTTATCTTTAAAAGACCAGCTTTTTCTTTCATTGTCCTTTTATATTGTTTTCTTCATTTCAAATTCATTTATTTCTGCTCTGATCTTTATTACTTCCTTCTTCTACTAATTTTAGGTTCAGTTTGCTCTCACTTTTCTAGTTCTTTAGGATGCATTATTAGGTTGTTTATTTGAATTTTTTTTTGCTTTCTGATGAAGGCACTTAGAGCTATAAAGTTCCTTTTAGCACTGCTTTCATTGTATCCCACAGATTTTGGTATGTGTGTTTCCATTATTATTTGTTTCAAGAAATTTTTCAAATTCTTTCTTAATTTCTTTATTGACCAACTGGTCATTCAGGAACATATTGTTTGATTTCCATGTGTCTGTATAATTTCCAAAATTCCTCTTGCTATTGATTTCTAGTTTTATTCCATCATGGTCAGAGAAAATGTGTGATATTATTCAAAATTTTTTGAATGTTTTGTGATCTAACGTATAGTCTATCCTTGAGAATGGTTGATGTACTGAGGAATAATTTTATTCTGCAGCTGTTGGGTAAAATGTTCTATAAATATCTATTAGGTCCATTTGATTTATAGTGCAGATTAAATTTGATGCTTCTTTGTTAATTTTCTGTCTGGAAGGTCTATCTGATTCCACAAGTGGGGTGTTAAAATCTCCAGCTGTTACTGTATTTGGGTCTCTTTTTTAACTCTAATAATATTTGTTTTACATATCTGGATGCTCCAGTGTTTGGTGCATATATATTTACAATGGTCATATCCTTTTGGTGAATTAATTCCTTTATCATTATATAGAGACGTTCTTTGTCTATTCCTATAGTTTTTGTTTTCAAATCTATTTTGTCTGACATAAATACAGATACTCTTGCTCTGCTTTGGTTTCATTGATATAGAATATCTTTTCCACCTCTTTATTTTCTGTTTATGTGTGCCTATATAGGTGAAATGTGTTTCTTTTTTTTTTTTTCCAGACGGAGTCTGACTCTGTTGCCCAGGCTGGAGTGCAGTGGCATAATCTCAGCTCATTGCAACCTCTGCCTCCCAGGATCAAGTGATTCTCCTGCCTCAGTCTCTTGAGTAGCTGGGGCTACACGTGTGTGTCACCACACCTGGCTAATTTTTGTAATTTTAGTAGAGATGGGGTTTCACTATGTTGGCCAGGCTGGTCTTGAACTCCTGACCTCGTGATCTGCCTGCCTCGGCCTCCCAAAGTGCTGGGATTATAGGCATGAGCCACTGAACCCAGCCTGGTGAACTGTGTTTCTTATAGGTAACATATCACTGGGTCTTGTTTTTTGTTGTTGTTGTTGCTGTTTTTCTTATCCCTTCAGCCAGTCTATGTCTTTTTTTGTTTTTTTTTTATTATACTTTAAGTTGTAGGGTACATGTGCATAACGTGCACGTTTGTTACATATGTATACTTGTGCCATGTTGCTGTGCTGCACCCATCAACTCGTCATTTACATCAGGTATAAATCCTATGCAATCCCTCTCCCCTCCCCCCTCCCCATAATAGGCCCCGGTGTGTGATGTCCCCTTTCCCGAGTCCAAGTGATCTCATTGTTCAGTTCCCACCTATGAGTGAGAACATGCGGTGTTTGGTTTTCTGTTCTTGTGATAGTTTGCTAAGAATGATGGATTCCAGCTGCATCCATGTCCCTACAAAGGACACAAACTCATCCTTTTTTATGGCTGCATAGTATTCCATGGTGTATATATGCCACATTTTCTTAATCCAATCTGTCACTGATGGACATTTGGGTTGATTCCAAGTCTTTGCTATTGTGAATAGTGCTGCAATAAACATACGTGTGCATGTGTCTTTATAGCAGCATAATTTATAATCCTTTGGGTATATCCCCAGTAATGGGATGGCTGGGTCATATGGTACATCTAGTTCTAGATCCTTGAGGAATCGCCATACTGTTTTCCATAATGGTTGAACTAGTTTACAATCCCACCAACAGTGTAAAAGTGTTCCTATTTCTCCACATCCTCTCCAGCACCTGTTGTTTCCTGACCTTTTAATGATTGCCATTCTAACTGGTGTGAGATGGTATCTTATTGTGGTTTTGATTTGCATTTCTCTGATGGCCAGTGATGCTGAACATTTTTTCATGTGTCTGTTGGCTGTATGAATGTCTTCTTTTGAGAAATGTCTGTTCATATCCTTTGCCCACTTTTTGATGGGGTTGTTTGTTTTCTTCTTGTAAATTTGTTTGAGTTCTTTGTAGGTTCTGGATATTAGCCCTTTGTCCGATGAGTAGATTGCAAAAATTTTCTCCCATTCTGTAGGTTGCCTGTTCACTCTGATGGTAGTTTCTTTTGCTGTGCAGAAGCTTTTTAGTTTAATTAGATCCCATTTATCAATTTTGGCTTTTGCTGCCGTTGCTTTTGGTGTTTTAGACATGAAGTCTTTGCCCATGCCTATGTCCTGAATGGTACTACCTAGGTTTTCCTCTAGGGTTTTTATGGTATTAGGTCTAACATTTAAGTCTCTAATCCATCTTGAATTAATTTTCGTATAAGGAGTAAGGAAAGGATCCAGTTTCAGCTTTCTACTTATGGCTAGCCAGTTTTCCCAGCACCATTTATTAAATAGGGAATCCTTTCCCCATTTCTTGTTTCTCTCAGGTTTGTCAAAGATCAGATGGCTGTAGATGTGTGGTATTATTTCTGAGGACTCTGTTCTGTTCCATTGGTCTATATCTCTGTTTTGGTACCAGTACCATGCTGTTTTGGTTACTGCAGGCTTGTAGTATAGTTTGAAGTCAGGTAGTGTGATGCCTCCAGCTTTGTTCTTTTGACTTAGGATTGTCTTGGAGATGCGGGCTCTTTTTTGGTTCCATATGAACTTTAAAGCAGTTTTTTCCAATTCTGTGAAGAAACTCATTGGTAGCTTGATGGGGATGGCATTGAATCTATAAATAACCTTGGGCACTATGGCCATTTTCACGATATTGATTCTTCCTATCCATGAGCATGGTATGTTCTTCCATTTGTTTGTGTCCTCTTTTATTTCACTGAGCAGTGGTTTGTAGTTCTCCTTGAAGAGGTCCTTGACATCCCTTGTAAGTTGGATTCCTAGGTATTTTATTCTCTTTGAAGCAATTGTGAATGGAAATTCATTCCTGATTGGCTCTCTGTTTGTCTGTTACTGGTGTATATGAATGCTTGTGATTTTTGCACATTAATTTTGTATCCTGAGACTTTGCTGAAGTTGCTTATCAGCTTAAGGAGATTTGGGGCTGAGACAATGGGGTTTTCTAAATATACAATCATGTCATCTGCAAACAGGGACAATTTGACTTCTTCTTTTCCTAACTGAATACCCTTGATTTCTTTCTCTTGCCTGATTGCCCTAGCCAGAACTTCCAACACTATGTTGAATAGGAGTGGTGAGAGAGGGCATCCCTGTCTTGTGCCAGTTTTCAAAGGGAATTTTTCCAGTTTTTGCACATTCAGTATGATATTGGCTGTGGGTTTGTCATAAATAGCTCTTATTATTTTGAGGTACGTTCCATCAATACCGAATTTATTGAGCGTTTTTAGCATGAAGGGCTGTTGAATTTTGTCAAAAGCCTTTTCTGCATCTATTGAGATAATCATGTGGTTCTTGTCTTTGGTTCTGTTTATATGCTGGATTATGTTTATTGATTTGCGAATGTTGAACCAGCCTTGCATCCCAGGGATGAAGCCCACTTGATCATGGTGGATAAGCTTTTTGATGTGTTGTTGAATCCGGTTTGCCAGTATTTTACTGAGGATTTTTGCATCGATGTTCATGAGGGATATTGGTCTAAAATTCTCTTTTTTTGTTGTGTCTCTGCCAGGCTTTGGTATCAGGATGATGTTGTCCTCATAAAATGAGTTAGGGAGGATTCCCTCTTTTTCTATTGATTGGAATAGTTTCAGAAGGAATGGTACCAGCTCCTCCTTGTACCTCTGGTAGAATTCAGCTATGAATGCATCTGGTCCTGGACTTTTTTTGGTTGGTAGGCTATTAATTATTGCCTCAATTTCAGAGCCTGCTATTGGTCTATTCAGGGATTCAACTTCTTCCTGATTTAGTCTTGGAAGAGTGTAAGTGTCCAGGAAATTATCCATTTCTTCTAGATTTTCTAGTTTATTTGCGTAGAGGTGTTTATAGTATTCTCTGATGGTAGTTCAGTCTATGTCTTTTGATTGGAGAGTTTAGTCCATTTATATTCAATGTTGTTATTGATAAGTAAGGACTTTACTCCTGCCATTTTATTTGTTTTCTGCTTTTGTGTATGTATATGTGTGATCTTCTCTTCCTTCTTTCTTTTCTTCCTGTCTTGCTTTTAGTGAAGCTAGTTTTTTCTGGTGGTATGATTTAATTTCTTGCTCGTTATTTTTTGGTTTATCTGTTGTGTGTTTTTTAATTTGAGGTTACCATGAGGCTTGCAAAGAGTATCTTATAATCCATTATTTTAAAACAAAGTGTAATCCTGTTTGCATAAACAAATAGCAAACAAATAGGCAATAGGAACTAATAAATACTATACATATTAGCTTCATCCATTTTAACTTTTATTGTCTCTATTTGTATCTTATTGTACTGTGTATTCTTGAAAAGTTACTGTAGTTACTATTTTTGATTGGTTCATCAAAAAGATTGGTTCTCTTTCTACCCAAGATAATTGTAGTTTACACACCACAATTACAGTGTTATAATACTTTGTGATTTTTTTGTGTACTTACTATTACTAGTGAGTTTTGTGCCTTCAAATGATTTTTTATTGTTCATTAACATCTTTTTCTTTCAGATTGAAATACTCTCTTTAGCATTTCTTGTAGGACAGGTCTGATATTGATGAAATCCTCAGCTTCGTTTATCTGAGAAAGTCGTTATTTCTCCTTCATATTTGAAGGATATTTTCACCCAATATACTATTCTAGGGTAAAAGTTATTTACTTTCAGCATTTCAAGTATGTCATGCTACTCTCTCTGGGCCTGTAAGGTTTCTACTGAAAAGTCTGCTGCCAGATGTATTGGAGCTCCATTGTATGTTATTTGTTTCTTTTCTCTTGCTGCTTTTGGGGTCCTTTTTTACTCTTGATCTTTGGGAGTTTGGTTATTAAATGCCTTGAGGTAATATTTGCATTAAACATGCTTGGCATTCTATAACTTTTTGTACTTGGATGTTGCTATCTTTCTCTAGGTCTGGGAAGTTCTCCCTTTGAATAAACTTTCCTTTGAATAAACTTTCTATCCCACCTCCTCTTTAAGACCAATAACTCTTAGATTTGCTCTCTTGAGACTATTTTCTAGGTCCTGAAGGCATGCTTCTTTGTTTTTATTCTTTTTTTGTTTTGTCTCCTCTGACTGTGTATTTTCAAATAGCCTGCCTTCACGTTCACCAGTTCTTTATTCTGCTTGATCAATTCAGCTGTTGGAAGGCTCTGATGTGTTCTTCAGTATGCCAATCGCGTTTTTCACCTCCAGAATTTCTGCTTTTTTCTTTATTCTTTGTGTTTTCCCAAGACAGCTATTCTGAATTCCCGGTCAGAAAGGTCACATATTTCTTTTCTCTAGGCCTGGTCTCTGGTGCCTTATTTAGTTCATTTGGTGAGGTCATGTTTTCCTGTATGGTCTTGATGCTTATAGATGTTCTTCAGTGTCTAGGCATTGAAGAGTTAGATATTTACTGTGGTCTTTGCAGTCTGGGCTTGTTTGTACTTGTCCTTGGGAAGGCTTTCCAAGTATTTGAATGGTCTTGAGTGTAGTGATCTAAGCCTACTTTAGGGGGCACCCCAAGCCCAGTAATGTTGTGGTTCTTGCAGACTCATAAAGGTACCACCTTCGTAGTCTGGGATAAGATCCAGAAAAATTAGCTGGATTATGGGACAGAGATTCTTGTTCTCTTCTCTTACTTCCTCCCAAACAAATGAAGTCTCTCTCACTCTCTGTTTTGAGCTTCCTGGAGCTGGGGTTGGAGAGCCCCTGTGGCCACCACCTCTGAGTCTGTACTGGGTCAGACTGAAGCCCGGACACACTGGATATCTCCCAGGGCCCACTGTAACCACTACCTGGCTACCACATATGTTTGCTCAAGGCCCTGTGTCTCTACAATCAGCAGGTGGTGAAACCAGCCTGGCTTATGTCCTTCCCTTCAGTGTGGCAAGTTCCCGCATGCCCCACATGGGTCCAGAGGTGCTGTCTGGGAGCTAGGGACTAGAGTCAAAAACCTTAGAAGTCTCTTTGGTATTCTATTGTACTGCAGTTGAGCTGGTAGTCAAACCAAGATATACAGTCCTTCCCACTCTTCGCTTCCCTTTCCACAGGTAGAGGTGCCTCACCCCATGACCACCACCACCACAAGCCCTCAGGGAGTACTACCAGGTTACCATCAATGTTCCCTTAAGTTCCAAGGGCTCTTCAGTCAGCTTGTGCTGAATGTTGCCTAGCCTAAGACTCAACCTTCAGTGGGCTCTTCTCTGGCCCAGGGCAGGTTCAGAAATGCTGTCCAAGTGCCAAAGCCTGGAATTGAGGACCCTAAGATCCCACTCAGTGCTCTACCTCACTGTGCTGAATTGGTACCTAAGCTGAAAGACAAAGTCTCCTTTACCTTTTCCTCCACTTTTCTCAAGCACAGGGAGTCTCTCCCTATAGCCACCATAGCTGGGAATGTATTGAGTTTCACCTGAAGCCAGCAAGTCTGAGTCTCACCCAAGGCTTACAAGATACTACTGGGTATTGCTGCTGGTTTTTCATGGCCCAGGGGCTCTTTAGTTAGCAAGTGATGAGTCCTGACAGCACAAAGTCCTTCCCTTCAAGGCAGCAGGTTCCCTTCTAGCCCAGAGTGTGCCTAGAAATGTTGTCCAGCAGCTAGGGCCTGGAAAGGGGGCCTCATGACTCTGACTGGTGCCCTATCCTACAATGGCTGAGCTGGTATCCAAGATGCAAGACAAAGTCCTCTTTACTATTTCTTATCCTCTACTCAAGCAGAAGGATGGGATATCTTTTGGAGCTGCAAGCTGTACAGCCTGGGGTTAAAAGAGGTTTGATGCAAGCATGTTCTTAGCCACCCTGGCTGGTGTCTCAGTAAGTCACGTTCCCCCCAAGCCCACAGTCTCTGAGCCCAGTTCAGCACTAGGACTCATGTAGGAGTTGCAGTATTTGTAGCCTAGACTTTCTTTCACGTTTTTTTAGAGTCCAAGAGCACTTTAGCCCATGGTGGTGAGGCTCGCCAGAACTCAAGTTCTGATTTCTGGGATGGGTGATTCTCCTCTAGCTGGGCTAGTTTAAATACTGCCTCCATGAATGGGCATCAGCTGAGTTAGCCCAGTTTTGCTTTCTGCTGTGACAGGGCAGCACTGAGTTCAATGCAGTGTTGCACAATTGCTACTCTCTCACTCTCCCAAGCCCACAGATTCTCTCTCCATGTCACATGGCCACTGCCAACAGATGTGGGAAGAGTAAAATTGGCAATTCAAGACTGTCTTCCCTACCTTCTTCAATGCCTTTTTCAGCAATATAAAGTTAAAACCAGATATTCTGAGTGATCAGCTGATTTTTGGTTCTTTTGAGGGGGTTTTTTGGTGTAGATAGTTGTTAAATTTGTGTCCTTGTGGGGGTGAGGTTGGGGAACAGTGAGGCCTTCTATTCAGCCATTTTGCTTTGCCCTTCTCACCAGCATTTCTAATCTCTTATATTGTACAATCATTTCCACCTTTTATACTCAACTACAGGTATGATCAGATGAGAAATGTGATGCATAGAGTCTGGGTTGTGATTTTGTGAGTCCATTAAAATAGAAGGGCATGAAGACAAGCAAATACAGTGATGGAACAAAAGCATCATCTAAGGAAAGGTGGTAAATTGGAAAAAAATTGAGGGGTTCAAATAAATGGACCTGGGTAAAATTAGATATATTGTGAGTGAAAGGCTGAGCTAGAAGAATAAGAGGTTGCTGACAGAAGGCATGCTATGAATGCTAAATGTATCAGTTGGAAAACAAAAAACTTTAAATGACGTAATCCAGAGTATGACCCATGTGAATTACTTTTATGAAATTGTGGATGGAAATCACTGGAAATGAGGAGGTCAAGGAACTCTGAAGCTAGGCTATTTGATTGGTGACGCACAGGGCCAGTGGGTATTTCAGGATAGTGGCCATTGAGGAATGAGGTGGAAGATCACATGAGAGAATGAACAGGAGGTTGGAATAAGGCAGTAATGAAGTTGTGGAAAAGAAGGAGAAAACACTTTAATCATTCATCAAAGTAACATTATTTCAAAAAATGAAGTCATCGTTTACATGGAATAAATACCAAAACTCATGCTTTTTTTTTATTTATATATAGGAATCAGTTTGTCCTTGAGTGAGAATGGAGAGAAAATGTGGAGCTCCTGACATAGTAGCAGAGGAAAGATGATCACTACCACGGTGTGTTACTCTGATGCTTCAAAAAGATCAAGACATAATGCTAAAGCCTGATCAAAAGGTGTGTCCAGATTTTGGTGGTTTTTTTTTTTTTTTTTGAGATGGAGTCTCATTCTGTCACTCAGGCTGGAGTGCGGTGGGATCATCTCCTCTCACTGCAACCTCCACCTCCCTGGTTCAAGTGATTCTCCTGCCTCAGCCTCCTGAGTAGCTGGGACTACAGGTGCGTGCCACCACACCTGGCTAATTTTTGTATTTTTAGTACAGATGGGGTTTCACTACGTTAGTCAGCTTGGTTTCGAACTCCTGACTTCCCGATCCATCCACCTGCCTTGGCCTCCCAAAGTGCTGGGATTACAGGCATGAGCCACTGTGCCCAGCCCCGATTTTGTTATTTAAATGAAGGCCACAAAGACAGTGGGTTGGGTGCCTGCTAGCAAAAGTTGAGAGACTAGAAAATCTTAAAGAAATGGATGTTGGGTGTTGCTGAAACAGTTAAAGGAAGGAACGCTGCTCTTATACAATATAAACAAAATACAAACAAATCCCCCACCCCACCCCACCCCACCCCACACACACTAGATGCTACAGGCTGAATTCTCACTCTAAAAGGTAACCTTTGCCATGAAAAGTGAAAGATGATTAATTGAACAAATTGCTTAAAAGTTCTGGAAGAAACTTTTCTTTCTAGATTAAAAATCTATGGTTCAGGGGCAGGTGCAGTGGCTCACGCCTGTAATCCCAGCACTTTCGGAAGCCAAGGCAGGAAGATCATTTGAGCTCAGGAGTTCAAGACCGGCCTGGGCAATATAGTGAGACCCTTTCTCTATAAAAAGAAAAATTTTTTTTTTCAAATCCATTGTGGTTCTGATGGGGTAAATTATAGAGGAAAGCATACTTGGACATGATGTGTAGAACAATGTAAATCTCTGGAAACTCTGTTTCTGCAGAATGCATTGTCCCTCTGGGGAAATGGGATTTGCCTCTACTTTGACACCCTGTGACCAATTCGATTTTGCAGATCAGCATCATGCAAAGATTTGTTTATGCATTAACAAGATTTCCACCAAATAATGAACAGGGACATTTTCTCAGGCTACACAATTACCGGCCAATTCCAAGAAAGATTATGAATATTGTGTTTTCCTTTTCTACCACTCTTTAGGATTCTTGGACAAAAATCTAAGAAGGGAACAATTCCTTTAAAAGAGACATCTTGAGGCTCTAATAAAACAAAGGTTTCTACTTAACCTCAAACAGCAAAGGTTAAACTGCAAACTATTTGACACCAAAGTTATTAGAATGGTACAAATAAATAAATTTATCATAAATGCCAGAGTATAGTTTTTTAAAAGCCAATCCCGTGATGAACCAAAATTTATCCATTCATTAATCCACTTACTCAAGAAAGACTTACGCTAGATGCCGGAGATATAATGATGAGCCTTGGTCAAAAAAAAAAAAAAAAAAAAAATTTTTTTTTTTTTTTTTCAGAAGTTACTTACAAGTATTAAGTCATAGATACTCCTGATAGGAGACAAATATGCTTCTTGTTTTTCACTTCTTGGGAGAACTTTATATGTAGTCTTATCTGAATTTACTCCAATAATTAAATATTTGTAAAATGGATTCAGTATATAGCCTTATATCGATACTGTGCTATCAGTTTTTAGAAATAAAATGAACAAGGCAGCAAGCTGAAAGAAATACTTCTATTGGTTGTTTACTGAAAAGAAGTTAGTTTTCAGCATCTCTTAGAAAAGAATGCAACTTGCCTACTCCAGTCAGAGAGGAAAATTCTATACACAAAATCCATCAAAGTCATTGTGAGAGGATTTGTTTGCTTGGAGACTGCAGGGTTGTTCTTTGAATAGCCTCCTTCAGGAAGCTGTACATTTCATTAGTTAAGATTCTACTTTTGAGGGAAGAGTAATCCAGGCATCTGCAGCCTCTAAAATTATGTACAATCAACCACTGGTAAGCATTAACTAAGAAGAAAGATTTGCTGTCAAAATTCACTGTATTAAAATTGGAATTGAAAACTGTAACAATAAAAACGCCAAGCTTCCTTAGAGCCATGTTGTATTCTTTGAAAGCACCAAAGAATCTGTTCAGCATCTCTAATGTAGGAATGCTGAGCTTTTTCTCTGGAGGACAGCACATTCATGAGTGTTGGCTGAGGGCTCACTCAGTCTGCGAGTAGGTCACAGGGTGAAATGGAGATTAGCTCGGCACTCATTCTGCTGGCTCTGTTGGCATTGAGATTTTATTTTCTTTACTCAAAGATTCTGTGGGGGAAATTGAGGGTAATATTCAGATGAGCTGAATGCCAAGTATTTGGAAAACTGTGAGAGTCCAACACAGTTTCTAAGAGACCCAATCATTCTGAGCATTTTGATTGTGCCAGTAATTGTAAATCTCGTTTTAGCAGCCTGCACCCAGAGGCTCCACAGAAGACAATGACTCCTCAGAAAAGCTCGATTTGTATTACCTCTACTGAATGAACAAGGACTTTGCTAGATTATTTTATTCTTCTCTCAAATTTAAACTTAAACCCACTGAGCGAATCTTCTAAAACTTGTAATCTAGCAAAAACTTTGAATCTGCAATCTAGCAAAAACTTTGAATATGTTGATGCAGAATATAGAACCATCTTACAGGCACTAATTTGAACAGAAAATATAAGTGTAACACTAAGGGAAACCTATATGAAGATCCTGTGAGCAGCGACTTTTTTTTTCTATGTTAAGACAGATTTTTTTTTTTAATACTGATCAACTATTCCTACTAGGGCAATTTGGGTTGCAAGTGCAGCCATCTAAAACAAACTAGTTTAAGCAAGAAAGCAATTGATTATGGGTTCAGCCACGGCTGGATCCAGGGCCTCAACAATATTGTTAGCAATCAGTCTCTCTTACACCTTCCTGCCTCATTCCGCATCTCTGCCCTGCTTTCCTCTATGTCAACTTCATTCTCAGGCAAGGCATTCTTTTCGTTGTTTTGGAAAGATGGTCTTCAGTAACTTGATGTTTAATTCGACCTAGCTAGTAACGTTAAGGAAAAAGATTGCCTTCTTCCCAATGGTTTTAGGAAAAGCCATCTATAGGAATGACATTGATTGGCCTGGCTGGGAAGGGGATCGAGTCTGCATCTCAGGAAACAAGACTCATATGTAATCATAACATGTTGGGGGTGCATCCCAGAACGCTAAATCGTATGCGGTTAGCAAAAGAAGAGGGAAAGGGTGTCGGTCGGGTAAATGTAACAGGTTGCAAGAATTAAAGTTCAAGTTATGTCTAGGGTCAAACTTTTATTGCAAGAATTTGTGTGGAAATAAGGTAGATCAGAAACAATCTCAATCATTTTTGTTGAGAAATGCAGCCTAATTCCTATACCACTGTAGCTCCGGTAGTCTGACTGCAAGTCTGGAACAAAACAGCCACTCTAAAAATTTGCCACATCTGAGTCTTAGAGTCTGGCATGCTTCCTCCTGTGGTACCCAACCATTATGGTGCTTCTGTTTCTTCTGTTTTTGTAGCTACTGACTCATTTCTGCTCTTCATTTGTTCATAGTTTCTATTTATCATTCTCTCTTTATGTGTTTGTCATCTTCTGTACTACTATTTTTGTTTTATATTGTATTAATTTCTGCTTTCAACATATATTCTTTCTTCTATTTTCTTTGGAGTTTCTCTGTGGTCCTTCTAGCAATTTTTTATTTGAATAGCTCATTAATTTTTCATCTTTCTTTTTTTGTAATATATGCAGTTAAGGTTATAAATTGCCTTCTAAGTACTGCATTAGCTGTATCCCACAAGTTTTGACATGCAGTGCTTTCTATGTCATCCAGTTCTAAATATTTTATAATTCTCATTAAAATTTGTCTTTATTCTGTGACTTAAGAAACATTACTATGAAGGCTTTTTATATATAAAGTACATGATTAAGTGAATGACTCAATGAATTTTACATATGTATACACTTGTGTAGCTACTGCCCAGATCAAGATATAAAACATTTCCAGCATCCCAAAGAACTTTTCTATGCCCCTTTACCCAAAATACCCTGCCAGAGGTAACCACTATTGACTAATACCATGGATTAGTCTTACCTCTTCTTAATATCATCTAGAAGGACCCATGTGTCCCATTTTGTGACTCACTTCTTTCACTCCTCATTATGTCTGTGAGTTTTATTCATATTGTAGCAACAGGTATTTTCCCCCTCTCCATTACTGGGAATGTATATACTTATTTGTCCATTCCACTCTCAAGTCATATCTGGATTGCTTCCAGTGTGGGGCTATTATGAGTAAAACTAGTATGAAAGTTCTTATAAGTGTCTTTTGCTGGCCATCTTTACTCATTTCTGTTGGGAATATAGCTAGCAGTAGTTATTTCTGAATTATAGAATAAGCATATATTTAGTTTTATTAGATACTTCCAAATTGTTTTTCAGAGTGGTTTTTACCAACGTACACTCAGCATACGTGTGAGAGTTGGTCATTCCACGTTCCATCATACTTGGTATTGTCAGTTTGTTTTTTTCTAAATTTTACTAATTTTGGTGTGAAGCGTAGTACTTTAATGTCATTTTATTTTTCATTTACCTGCTGACCATAATTTTAAACTCCTTTTTATATGCTAATTGGTCATTTGCATATCTTCTTTTATGAAATGTTAATTCAAACCTTTTTCTCATTTCTAAATCACATTGTCTTTTTATAATTGAGTTGTAAGAGTTCTTTGTGTATTCTGCATGTGTCTTTTTACAGATATATGTATTGTGAATTTGTTCTCTCGGTAGCGTGTCTTTTCACTCTCTAAATAATCTCTTTTTATTAACAAAAGTTTGTACTTCAATGAAATTTTTTTTTCTCTCATTGGCAGTGCTTTTAGGGTCCTGTTGAAGAAATGTTTACCCCCGTCAAGGCCATGAAGATATTCTCTTACGTATTTTTTAAAAGCTTCACTGTTTTACCTTTACATTTACATTTGTGATCCATTTTATACTGATTTTTTATATTGTATACAAAAGTATCAAGGTTCATTTTATTTTCCAATTCATGTCATCTGCAAATAATGACAATTTTATTGCTTCCATTCCAGACACTATACCTTTTATTTTTTCTCTTGCCATATTGTACCCATGAATGTTTTTGTAGTGTTTTTTTAAAATTTCAAAACATATGAGGGTTTCTAATCTCTTTTTAATGTTAGTTTCTAATTTTGCTGCACTCTTTTTGGAGAACAAGCTGTATAGCATCCATTCTTTGGAATTTATTAAGCCTTGTTTTGTAGCCTTGTACATTATACATTTTTGCAAATGTCACATGTTTGCTTGGTCTCCAGACCCATTAGTTCTACTTGTAGAGAAAGATATAGAGGGAGATGTTGTTCATTTAAAGTATTTGCCATATCTTGCAGGATAGCCCCCCTAACCTTGAAGCTGTTCTCTTTTAGCTGGTGCCAAAATTGTGTGGTCAGCAGGCTATTCTGCTTTTCTGGTGATCCAGCTCCTTCTTGGAGATGGGCAAGACTAGTGAATTCCAGTGGCGTGAACACATTGTCATACTTTCTTTGCAGTAGTGTGACTCGTTCCATGACTCAGGGGACAGGGTTGCACTCATTCCCCATAAGTGCCTCTATTTTAATATCATAAGCCTCGTGAACTTGAGCATTTAATTAATGCTGCAACCCTTATAATCAGATCCTAAGCTTAGTTCTCAACTACTTCCTCCTGCAGTTATTGGAATTAAGATTTGCTTTTAAAGTTGCCATCAGGGCTCTCTGATTTCCACATAAATTCTCATGTGGCAATTTCATTTCTCTTTTTCCCTACTTATTCTCCCTAGGGCCATTAGAACAACCCAGATGACACTATAGTTCCTAAGATCTGTAGAACTCATAGCAATCAAGTTTTACAGCTACTTGATTTCCCAAAACCCTGACCTCCTGTGTCATCACCAGTGACAGTTTGAGTAACTGTGATACTACTGTATGTCAAGGATTGTCCATACCCCATTCCCCCTATACTCTTCAAGTACTGCACAATCCAATCCAGAGTTTTAAGGATTTTACTTTGTTTTCTGGGACCAGTCATAGTATCACTTATTGTACCAATTAAGGTCCCAGTGGGAAAAAGATGGTACAGTCAAATTGGGTAATTTGAAGGGACTATTTATAAAAGTGCAATCAGAGTAGGGAAAACCATGAGAAATAGTGCAATACTCTGGGACTGTAAGTAGCAGAATTTACAAAAGGCAAAGAGAAGGAACAATTATGGGAACCTAGTTTAGGAAGTCACATGATAGGAGATAACATATTTGGGCAAGAGGTTCTGCCCTCAGGCCTAGGTAACTCTGGATGGAGGTAGCTAAGGGAACAAATACCTCCACCTTCCTTTTTGCCCTCCCTCAGATTTTCTACCAGGGATCTTCAAACCGAAATCCAAATACAAAGGAAATTAATACAACAAGGGAGTCTGTTGAGGTAGACTATACCTACAGGATACCCTCTCAGGACACACATAAGGATGGAAAGGAATGAAGAGTGGATCTAGAAGGGCAATCATAAAATATCTAGCAAAATATGAATTGAATCTTGTTGATGTTAAAAGTTGAGGTTCCTTAAAGATGTCCAAATGTAGATGCTGAGTAGCCATTAATGGCAGGCAGACCATATTTAAAACTGTGGATGTAGAGGGCCTATAAACTGAGCCTCCTTGTGCATTAATATTTGGTTGAGGAAAATGGTCTTGCAAAGGAGACCGAGAAAAAGTAGCTGAGGACTTGGGAAGAAAGTCAGAAAAGGTGGAATAATAAAAGACAAGGAAAAGGTGTTTCAAGATGACGAAAGTCTACAGTGCTCAACCCTCTGATAATCAAGAAGGATAAAGAGTGTAAATGTTCATTACATGTGTCATGCCTTACAGAACCACCCTTACACCTGAGCTAGATCCGCCTGGGATCCGCATTGTAGAGAGCTCTGCATATCATAAACACACATACACAATTCATTTATCAGTCACCCTTCAGGATCATTCTGGCCATAGGGAAATTCTTCTCCACCTCTCTTCCCCTATGTCCTTGAAAAAATAAATGAACTGTGTCCCTAAACTTGAAGGTTTGTGGTTTGTACTGCTGCTGACATCAGAGAAACATAATGCTTCAGAATGCAGGAAGATTTAAACAGTAGAAACATTTAAAAACAAAAGACACATTAATTAACTTTTCACACTGTCCTCTTAGCATGAATCAAATAGATTCTTTTTTTTTTTTTTTTTTTTGAGACGGAGTCTCGCTCTGTCACCCAGGCTGGAGTGCAGTGGCCAGATCTCAGCTCACTGAAAGCTCCGCCTCCCGGGTTCACGCCATTCTCCTGCCTCAGCCTCCCGAGTAGCTGGGACTACAGGTGCCTGCCACCTCGCCCGGCTAAGTTTTTTTTGTATTTTTTTAGTAGAGACGGGGTTTCACTGTGTTAGCCAGGATAGTCTCGATCTCCTGACCTCGTGATCCGCCCGTCTCGGCCTCCCAAAGTGCTGGGATTACAGGCTTGAGCCACCGTGCCCGGCCTCAAATAGATTCTTTTATGTAGAAGTATTCTTTCCCAGTAAGGTCAAACAGCATCTATATTCTTCCTTTTCATTATCTTTCAATTCCCAATTCCAGAGGTACCAGTGAAACAGGAAACTCACAAAATTGCACTGCACAAAGATCAACTGACAAATATTTTGCAATTTAAACAATTCATATTTTCTTAGAGTTGTATGTATTTAGGCTTAAACTGTAACATCCCTTAATGATGGTTTATATTGGCAATTAGATAGACAGTAAATGCTAAAATACAAATAGTTCTGCTTTTATAATAATATTTGATGATAGTTCATTACATTTTCAAAAAACTAAATTAGAAATTTTACTTTAAATACTTTTGATTTATATTTTTGATATTTATGAACTACACTGTACATTCTATTTTGCTTGAAATTCTAATACATAATTTTAAATATTTTAGAAGGAAACTTCTTAAAACATAACAATAATTAAAGTTTTGATTTTTACATTTATTTTACTTTACATTTCTCATTAAAATATATTCACATTTCATACACTGTAATACAACTAAATGTTATCCTTCAGAATCATTACTTTCAACAGAAGAGAAATTATGTACATAATTTAACTGAAAAATTAATGATTTTGCTGAAATGACAGCAAGAAAAAATAAATTTTATGAAATAAATATATTTTGTGAATTATGTCTTTTATGCATCAATAGTTATTAAATTTTGTTGTTTAATATTTTACCAACTTGCAATCACATAAAACCATACTTAACACAAATTTTTCTTTTTTTCTTTATGTAGTTATTTCTGTCAAGAAGATGGAACATATTTTACTTAACAGTTGCTTATTTGATTTATTATTGACATCTCTGACAGTACATCTCATTGTCTGATGTATGATTTGTGTTACACACATCCATGTGAAGAGATCACCAAACAGGCGCAACAAGGCTGTTTATTTCACCTGGGTGCAGGCAGACTGAGTCCGAAAAAGGAGTCAGCAAAGGGTGGTGGGATTATCATTAGTTCTTATAGGTTTGGGATAGGTGTAAAAAGTACATTCTTAAGGGCGGGGGAGAATATTACACAGTACCTATATCATATCATTTAGCGTGGGGCAGGAACAAATCACAATGGTGAAATGTCATCAGTTAAAGCTATTTTCACTTCTTTCGTGGGTCTTCCATTGCTTCAGGCCATCTGTATGTATACGTGCAGGTCACAGGGGATATGATGACTTTGCTTGGGTACAGAGGCCTGACATTCCTGTGTTCTTATATTAATAAGAACAACAAAACAAAAGTGGTGAAGTGTTGGGGTGGTGAAAATTGTAGGGGGTGGTATGAAGAGATAATGGCGATGTTTCTCAGGGCTGCTTCAAGCAGGATTAGGGGCAGTGTAAGAACCTACAGTGGGAGAGATTAAACTGAAGAAAGATTTTGGGGTAAGGGGTGATATTGTGGGGTTGTTAGAAGGAGCATTCGTTGTATAGAATGATTGGTGATGGCCTGGATGCAGTTTTTTATGACTTGAGAAACTAAATGGAAGACACAAGGTCTGAATAAGAGAAGGAGGAAAACAGGTATTAAAGGACTAAGAATTGAGAGGACCCAGGACATCCAATTAGAGAGTGCCCAAGGGGGTTCAGCATAATTATTTGCTTGTTTGGCGAATTTTTGGGCTCTCTCCTTGAGTTTTTTTATGTTGTCATATACCAGGCCAGATTGATTTAGGTAAAAACAACAACAACAAAAACAACAACCAAAACAGTCTTCATTTAAAAATATACAGAGTCTCCTTTTTCAACAGTGAGTAAATCGAGGCCTTGGTGATTTTGGAGGAAAGAGAAATACAAAACCAGCAATTGTTTGTTAAATAAGGATTAGAAATGTCTAGGAGACAGTGAGTGAGATTGATAGTGTGGTGAAGATAGCTGGGAAGAGATAGAGGGTGGCATAAGAATGGGAATGAGAATAAAAGTGAGTATAAAAGTAAAGAATAGGACTTCATCAGTGTGAAAGTGTTGGAGTGTGTCCTGTCAGCAAAGATCATCTATCCACTCCAAGAGGGAGTCAAGAGTGGTGGAATGGGGATAGATTTTCACAATGAAAAAGAAATGAGAGGTTTTTAAGAGGCAGGCTAATGGCTTGTAACCTACATGGAAGAGGTTATGAAATGATGACAGAACAGAATGGGCCTGTGAGGCTGGAAGGAGATACTTTTTTTTTTTTGGTCTAAGAATCATCTGCCTTGAGTGGAGAGGGATTGATAGGTGGAAACTTCAGTGGGAGAGTAAATAGGAGTGACCAATGAGAAGGAGAAAAACTGGCTGTGAGGGATAGAAGTTGGAACGCTAGCTGCTGCTTTAGCTACCTTATCAGCATAAGCGTAGCCCTGAGTGATGGGATCTGATGCCTTTTGATGGCCCTTGCAGTGAATGACTCCAGCTTCCTTTGGAAGTAAAGTGGCTTTGAGAAGAGTTTTTATTAAAGAGGCATTAATGATGGAGGACCCTTGCATAGTGAGGAAACCTCTTTCAACCCATATAACAGCATTGTGGCGCAGGAGATGGAAGGTATATTTAGAGTCAGTATAAATATTGATGTGTAGTCCCTTTGCAAGAGTGAGGACCTGAGTTAAAGCAATGAATTCGGCTTGCTGAGAGGTAGTGAAGGGGGGCAGAGTGGTGGCCTCAGTGATAGATGTGGAAGATACTATAGCATAGCCTGCCTTTGCTGGTGAGTGGCAATTAGGCCTGGTGGAACAGCCATCAGTAAACCAAGTGTGATCAGGGTGAGGAATAGGAAAAAAGGAAATGTGGTGAAATGGAGTGAATGTCAGGTGGAGCAGAGATACAGTCATGGGGGTCAGGTGTGGTATCCGGAATAATGTGGAAGGCCGGATTGAAGTCTGGGCCAGGAACAATGGTAATTGTGGGAGACTCAACAAAGAGTGAGTATAGCTGAAGGAGCTGGGGGTCAGAAAGTATATGCATCAAGTGTAAGGAGGAAAATAGATTTTGAAAGTTATGGGAACTATAGAGAGTAAGCGGAGCATAGCTTGTGATTTTGAGGACCTCTAAAAGTATTAAAGCAGCAGCAGCCACTGCATGCAGACGTGAGGGCTAGGCTAAAACAGTAAGGTCAAGTTGTTTGGACAGAAAGGCTACAGGGCGCAGTCCCAGCTCTTGTGTAAGAATTCTAACCACACAGCACTGTACTTCAGCTGTGTGTAATGAAAAGGGTTGGGATGAGTTAGGGAGAGCTAGTGTGGGAGCAGCTTTTAGGGCAGTTTTTTAAGGAATGAAAGGACAGTGGGGAAAGGATTTAGGATTTATGGGGTCAGCTAGGTTTATCTAGAACAGAATAATGGATTGTGGAGCGAGGTATTGAGGATAGGGGAGTATATGGGTTTGGCACCACAGGGTGGTGACAATTTGGTTAATAAAGGCAAGACAATTTGGTTAATAAAGTGCAGATCCTGAACTAACCTATAAGACTTGTCTGGTTTTTGGACAGGTAAAATGTGGGAACTGCAAGGAGACTTTATAGGCTTTAAAAGGCCATGCTGTAGCAGGCAAGTGATAACAGGCTTTATTCCTCTTAAAGCCTGTTGTGGGATGGGATATTGGCGTTGAGTGGGGTAAGGGTGACTAGGTTTTAATGAGATGGTAAGGGGTGCATGATTGGTTGCCAAGGAGGGAGTAGAGGTGTCCCATACTGTGGATTAAGGTGGGGAGATAGAAGGGGAGAATGCAAAGGAGGCTTTGAACTGGGGAAAAGGGTGGCAATGAGGTGTGACTGTAGCCCAGGAATAGTCAGGGAAGCAGATAATTTAGTTAAAATGTCTCAACCTAATAAGGGAGCTGGGCAGGTGGGGATAACTAAAAAGGAGTGCATTAAAGAATGTTGTCCAAGTTGGCACCAGAGTTGGGGAGTTTTAAGAGCTTTAGAAGCCTGGCCGTCAATACCCACAACAGTTATGGAGACAAGGGAAACAGGCCCTTGAAAAGAACATAATGTGGAGTGGATAGCCTCCATATTGATTAAGAAGGGGACGAACTTACCCTCCACTATGAGTTACCAGAAGCTCAGCATCTGTAACTGTCCAGGGGGCCTCCAAGGTGATCAGGCAGCATCAGTCTTCAGCTGCTAAGCCGAGAAGATCTGGGAAGGAGTTAGTCAGAGAGCCTTGGACCAGAGTTCCAGGGGCTCTGGGAGCGGCTGCCGGGTGAGTTGGACAGTCCGATTTCCAGTGGGGTCTCGCACAGTTGGGACATGGCTTAGGAGGAATCCTGGGCTGCGGGCATTCCTTGACCTAGTGGCCAGATCTCCGGCACTTGAAGCAAGCTCCTGGGGGAGGCGGTCCTGGAGGAACACCTGGCCACTGTGGTTCAGATGTTTTGAAGTTCTTGTGTGCTGGAGATGTGGCGGGTTTCTCTCACAGTGGAGGCAAGTAATTGTAACTCAGAAATACGTTGCTACTTGGCTGCTTCTACTCTATTATGGTACACCTTGAAGGCTAGGTTAATTAGGTCCTGTTGTGGGGTTTGAGGTCTGGAATCTAATTTTTGGAGCTTTTTCTAATGTCAGGAGCTGATTGGGTAATAAAATGCATATTGAGAATAAGACAGCCTTCCTCTGGGGTCTAGGATAGTAAAGCATCTAAGAGTTGTTGCCAAACGGGCCATGAACTGGGCTGGGTTTTTATATTTGATGAAAAAGAGCCTAAATGCTAACTGATTTGGGAGAGGTCAGATAAAGAAAAAAGGAACATTAACCTTGACTATGCCTTTAGCTCCAGCCACCTCTTTAAGAGGAAATTGTTGGACAGGTGGGGGAGGGCTAGTCGTGGAATGAAACTATAAGCCAGACTGGGTGTGAGGAGGGGAGGTGATAGAAGGATTATAGGGTGGGGGAGCAGAGGCTGAGGGAGAATTGGGACCTGGCTCGGCCTGGTGAGGAGCAGCCTGGGGAGAAGGGGAGAGGTCAGATGAGTCCACAGAAAAGAAGGATTCAAAGGACTCAGAACTTGGGGTGGAGACTGAAGGAACAGACAGGAGAGAAAGAAGAAAGATTTGGGATGAGTTGCATTGGGAGCAGAGACTAGGTAGGGACCGATGTGTAAAAGAGTGCCTGGACGTCAGGCACCTCAGACCATTTGCCCATTTTTTGACAAAAGTCATCCAGGTCTTGTAAAATGGAGATATCAAAAGTGCTGTTTTCTGGCTGCTTGGAATTATTGTTGAGTTTGTGTTGGGGTCAAGTGGTATTGCAGAAGGAAATAAGGCATTTAGGTTTTAGATCAGGTGTGATTCAAAGGGGTTTTAGGTTTTTAAGAACACGGCTAAAGGAGAAGACGAGGGAATGGAGGGTGGAAAGTTACCCATAGTGAAGGAGATAAGTTTAAAGAGAAAGGTAGAGACACGGAGAAGGCGGCGGTGAACAGCCCTGGGCTGCAATGTGAGTGAGTAGCCAAAGCAGGCATCCCCGCAATTGACTTGCCACCAAGGGAATATGGGTGAATGACCAAGGCAGGTGTCCCCGCAGTGATCAGACACCAATGGAGCGTGGGTGAATAATCAGACAGGCATCCCCGCAGTGATTAAATACCAAGGGGAGACTGTCTTCCCGAGTCCATGACCGGTGCCAGAGTTTTGGGTCCATGGATAAAATGTTTCTCCTTGTCTCTACTAGAGAGGAAAAAGAACTGGAATTGGAAGGACAGGGAGATTGAAGGTAGCAAGAGAGGAAGATTGAAGGTAGCCAGAGAGGAGGATTGAAGGGTAGCGAGAGAGTCTGGAAAAGAGTGAAAAGACCGCTTACCTGATTTGAAACTGGTGAGATGTTCCTTGGGCTGGTTGGTCTGAGGACCCGAGATGGCAAGTGGGTCTCCTCATGGTCTCCCGAAGGAGTCCTCCTGTCTCGGGTCTTCAGTACCAAATGTCACACGCATCTGTGTGAAGAGACTGCCAAACAGGCTTTGTGTGAGCAACAAGGCTATTTATTTGACCTGGGTGCAGGCAGGCTGAGTCGGAAAAAGGTGTCAGCAAAGGGTGGTGGGATTATCATTAGTTCTTATAGGTTTGGGATAGGTGTACAAAGTATATTCTTAGGGGCGGGGGAGAATATTACAAAGTACCTTCTTAAGGGCAGTGGAGACTATATCGTATCAGTTAGGGTGGGGCAGGAACAAATTTCAATGGTGGAAAGTCATCAGTTAAAGCTATTTTCACTTCTTTTGTGGATCTTTAGTTGCTTCAGGCCATCTGGATGTATACATGCAGGTCACAGGGGATATGATGGCTTGCTTGGCCTCAGAGGCCTGACAATTTGCAAATGTTTTCTCACATTCAGTGGGTTGACCTTATATTTTTGTTGTAGTGTCCTTTGAAGCAAAGAACTTCTAATTTTGAAGTCTAATTTATTTATATTTTCTTTGGTTGCTTTGTGCTTTTGGTTCATAATTAAGAAACCATTTCTTAGGCTGGGCACAGTGGCTCATGCCTGCAATCCCAGCACTTTGGGAGGCCGAGGTGTATGGATCACGAGGTCAGGAGTTCGAGAGCAGCCTGGCCAACATGGTGAAATCCCATCTCTACTAAAAATGCAAAAATCAGCCAGCATGGTGGTAGGCACCTGTAGTCTCAGCTACTCAAGAGGCTGAGGCAGAATCACTTGAAACCGGAAAGCAGAGTGTCAGGCCTCTGAGCCCAAGCTAAGCCGTCATATGCCCTGTGACCTGAAAGTATACATCCAGATGGCCTGAAGCAACTGAAGATCCACAAAAGAAGTGAAAAGAGCCTTAACTGATGACATTCCATCATTGTGATTTGTTTCTGCCCCACCCTAACTGATCAATGTACTTTGTAATCTCTCCTACCCATAAGAAGATTCTTTGTAATCTCCCCCACACTTAAGAAGGTTCTTTGTAATTCTCCCCACCCTTGAGAATGTACTTTTAAGATCCACCCCCTGCATGTAAAACATTGCTCCTAACTCCACTGCCTATCCCAAAACCTGTAAGAACTAATGATAATCCCACCACCCTTTGCTGACTCTCTTTTCCGACTCAGCCCGTCTGCACCCAGGTGAAATAAACAGCCTTGTTGCTCACACAAAGCCTGTTTGGTGGTCTCTTCACATGGAAGCACATGAGACACAGAAGTTGCAGTGAGCCAAGATCATGTCACTGCACTCTAGTTCTGGGCAACAACAGTGAAACTCCGTCTCCGAAAAAAAAAAAAAAAAAGGAAACCATAACTTAATAAAAAGTCATGAAAAATGTGTACCTGTGCTTTCTCATGAAGGTTTTGTAGTTTAAGCTCTTACATTTAGATCTATAGTTCATTTTTAGTTCATTTATATTTGTGTGAGGAAGGGGTTTCAGCTTCATCTAGTTGTACCAGCACCATTTATTGAAAAGCCTAATCTTTCCCCCATTGAATTGTCTTAGCACAATTGGCTGTAAATGTAATGTTTTATTTTTGGCCTCTCAATTCCATTCTATTGACTTGTATGTCTATTTTTAATGTCTTGATTTTTATGTCTTGATTAATGTAGTTGTGTAGTGAGTTTTGTGATAAGTGTGAATCCTCCAACTGATTTTCTTTCTCAAGATTATTTTGGCTATTTGAAGTCCTTTACATATCCATATGAATTTTAGGATCTACTTGTCAATTTCTGCAAAGAAGGCAACTGAAATTTTGACAGAAATTGCATTTTTATCTATAACTAACTTGCTTTAAACTTTTAAATATATATAAAAATATGATATGTAGATCTCCAGGTCCCACAAATAGATTGGACTTTATATTATTTTTGTGACTCATTGTGATTCTATGAAGAAGATATTATTAAGAAACTTCCTCAAGATCACACAGTTAGAAAGTGGCTGAAATGAGATACCAACCTTGTATGTCTAAACTACAATCCTCTCATAGTATCATGCCATCCCTAATAATAACATCTTATAATTTTTTGAGCTGTATATTATCTGACATATTCTCATTACTCACAAAGTTACATAAATTAGAAAATATAAAAATTATCATCTCCTGATTTGCTGCCATAGCACCCCATGTACACTCCTATTACCATAGCTCCTCCTCACACTGTATTCTACTTGCCTGTTCTTTACCAGACAATGAGTGATTTAGGAGCAGAAATATGTCTGGTTCTTATATCTCCGATGCCTGGAGGAATGCCTGGTACTAGAAGGGGCTCTGTGATAGCTGACTGAATAAATGATTGTGTTATATATTCATCCCTTAGGATTCAGAGGCCGGCATTGCAAGTTCCCCTGTACATGAGTGTGGTTCATTTTCCCAACTACTGTGGGGAAGCTCAAGACAGAGACCAGAGCCTTGCTCTTAATAGGTACTCCGCACATAAGATCAGGTCCAGGCTGCATTCTTCCTGGGTCCAAGGAGAAGAGCCAAGTCAACTCGTTTTGAGAAAACCAGCACATGCCATTCACAACAGAAAAAACATAAATGACTAATGGGTGTAAAAAGGTGTCTAATCTCACTATTGATCACAGAGACACAAGTGAAACAAGAATTTGTCTTTGACCTATAAAATTGCAAAGATTAAAAGGTGATAATACTCAGTGTAGTAAGAACGTAAGAAAATGGGTCCTTGCTGGGAATGTAACTTGGAAAAGTTTTTTGAAGGGCAATTTGGTAATGAATGTCAAGTTATAAAATGGGAATATGCTTGGATACATCAATTCTGCACTTTGTACAAGTGCACAGTGCTGGAACAGCCAGTCCTCCTTGGGCCCCTGGCACTCTTCTTCTGGGTGTGGCAAGACTGCAAGACTGATTGGTCTGTTACAGGGCAATTTCTCAAGGTTATTTTATGTGCTGGCAAATTTGAGAGATAAGGTACAATCTTCCTCCACACCAACAGTAGGCTTATTTAGTGCTTGCTATAAAGCAATAGACTCCCAACGCTCAGTGTTCCTTAGATACAACACAAACCCCCTGTGTGCATAGCATCCATATGGCTCATATTGTGTCACCCTATGGGACTTGGTGGCAAAGGAAATCAACACAAACAAGTTGATGCTCCTGTTGTCTGCTGTGCAATGAGTAACAAGGTCCTTTGTCCCTTAAAAATGTTATCATCCCATTTTCTACAGATAAGTAAACTGGGGTTCATTAAAATTAAATAGCCAGCCCAGAGCACATGGTCATTTACACGGTCATCCATTGCAGATGGAACCAGAGCCCAGGGTGACTGACTGAGCCTCAGCAGCTAACCACGGATCATTTGGATAAGCAATATGAGAGACTGATAGAGAAGAATCACAGGGCCAACTCTCATAACAAACTATGTAATTAGCCTGCTGGATTGTCTGGCACTCTCCAATCAGTCTGAAAAGCATCCAAACTGTTGCCATGACCTGCTGAATGCTTGTGGCTACTGGGTCACGCGCTAGAACAGTGGTCCTCAGAGTATGGTCCCCAGACCAGAAGCATTGGCAGCCCCTATACGTTAATATAAATGCAAATTCTCAGGCCTCCTGGATTTGCTTAATCCAGACCTCCTGGAATTGCTAAAACACCGCAACCTGTGTATTCATAAGCCTTCCAGGTGATTCTGAGGCACACCCAAGTTTGAGAAGACACTGCTCCTGTGCAGGCTACAAAACTCCCCTCCCTTCAGCTGAGCTGCATCCTTACTGAGAGACTGCAGAGCTAGTTCTCACACCTGTTCATGACAATTGTACTTGTCACTCGATTTACATATTTTAGTTAATGATTATGTTTACCAGTGAAATATGAGGGCAAAAGAAAAGGAATGATTGTTTCTATGACAACCACATTGACTATTTTAGAAAGTCAATGAAGATAAGTCACTAAAAAATGTTCTTGAAAGAGAAAAATTGGTGAACATCTACTGTTTTGTACTCTTTTATGAGTCGTTATTCATTCCACTTTAAATAAACCATATCTGGAGATCAGAAAAAATAAACGTGGTTTAGACAAGCAATGTGGAACTAAATACCAAACAATGATTCTATATTCAAAGAAAAGGCAGGGCTACATCACAACATTTGCAAATGAATATGCATTTACATGTTTTAAGTTAAAATAAAATGTTTAGGCCGGGTGCAGTGGCTCACACCTGTAATCCCAGCACTTTGGGAGGCCGAGGCAGGCGGGTCATGAGGTCAGGAGATCGAGACCATCCTGGCTAACATGGTAAAACCCCATCTCTACTAAAAATACAAAAAAATTTAGCCGGGCGTGGTGGTGGGTGCCTGTAGTCCCAGCAACTCGGAAGGCTGAGGCAGGAGAATGGCGTGAACCCGGGAGGCGGAGCTTTCAGTGAGCCACCATGGCGCCACTGCACTCTAGCCTGGGCGACAGAGTGAGAGTCTGTCTCATTTTATTTAATTATATTTATTAAATAAAATATAATAAAATAAAATGTTTAAGGTATATGTGTATTTCTTATAATTGCACATTTAATTGACTCTAAAAAAATTAGTTGACTGACTTCTAGCCTCCACTATGTCGAGGAGAGAGCCTCCCTTGGATAGGATTTAAATCCTGATAAGAGATAACAACCTAGAATGGGGGAATAAGAATAAGATACAACGAACTTCTTTCAATTGCTGTTCCTTTCATTCTTGGCTCATGAACAAAGAGGTTTGGTTCTCCCCTCTTTGCTTCTATGTCTCTGAACCAAGAGGATACCATCGTTAAACAGCTATACCCTTGTAGCCTTGAAAAGGTATTATCAGGAGCATATTTAATGGTAATACATGGGACATGTCCTAACATCCATTATTAAGCCCAGTGGTTGATCAGTTTGCCTCTTGGGCTCTGGTTAAAAAAAAGTATTTGTCCTGCTCAAGAGTGCAGAAGCATGCAGGACAGAGCGATGAGAAAGAAGTGAAGCCATTTATCCCAGAGACAGAAGCCATTGTTCTCCTCATCCTACCTTTCTCCTTTGAGAACCCTTCCTCACCTCCTTCTCTCATGGGCTCCCATGTTGGCCCCCTCCCTTAGTGTGTTGGACCCAATGGAAACCTAATTTCTGCTGGTCAATCTGTTCATTTTCCTGCAAATGGGATTAGGCACATGCAAACTCTAAGTCTTTATTGAATGTATGAATTGGAAGGGAAGAACAACTAGGGCTGGTGCAGTGGCTATATCCTCCCATACGCTCGGATAAGCAGAGAGAGCCAGCCTAGAAGAGGGAGAATGAAGCCTTTGCTCAGACAAAATTGGAAACAAGAGATCCTGTGACTGTGGACAGAGTAACTTGGGGAAGCTAGTTGAGTTTCTTCTCTTTAGGAACTATAAGCTACCCACATCACCCCCATCCTTCTAATAAATTGCTTTTTTTTTTTCTCCTTAACCTCATTTTACTAGGCCCCTGTTCCTTGCCTGATGCTATTCTTGGAGCAACAAGTACTTAGTGCCAGGCATCTCGGTGAGTATATTGAAAACACACATTGGCAGTTCTATAACAATGACTTTTGTTGTTTAAAATCTGAACTTTAAGTAGTTGCAGATAGGGGTCATTTACTGACTAGCAACAGGGGTCCTCACACAGAGAGGTGACGTCTCAGTTTGAAACAGGAACAGCCTGGGAATCATTAAAAATCAAAGATAAGCAGAATTCGGATAATGTGTTATAGAAGAGATGTTTACTTAAGCAGAACAGAGACTATTAGACTACTCTCTTAGCTATTCTTAGCCAATGATATTATAAAGCTATTAAGTTTTGAAAGAATTGGACGTTTACATCAGGGACATTGTATAGCATTTGTTTATTTTTTATACATAAGCATAGCTAAATTAGTTCTTATTTTATAGTGTTGATGTAATCATTACTTGAAAATGCTATTGGTGTCTGATATATGGTTTGGCTCTGTGTCCCCACCCGAATCTCATCTCAAATTGTAATCCCCATAATCCCCACATGTTGAGGGCGGGATCTGGTGGGAGGTGACTGGATCATGGAGGTGGTTTCCTTATGCCGTTCTTGTGATAGTGAGTTCTCACAAGATCTGATGGTTTTATAAGTGTTTGACAGTTCCTCCTACACACACTCCCTCTTACACCTCGTGAAGAAGGTGCCTGCTTCCCTTTCGCCTTCTGCCATGATTGTAAGTTTCACCTGAGGCCTCCTAGCCATGCTTCCTGTTAAGCCTGTAGAACTGTGAATCGATTAAACCTCCTTTGTTTATAAATTACCCAGTCTTAGGTAGTATCTTTAGAGCAGTGTGAAAATGGACTAATACAGTGTTTTAATGAAATCTGAAGTTAAAGGACCCTCCTCCTGCCCCGACTCCTAGGGCACTGTGGAATATGGACAAGTCACGGACCTCACCTGCCTGATGCAGTCATGACTCTGATACCCAGAGGAGGCAATGTCAGGTGGACAGTCCCACTTACTGAGTACTCTTTTAACAAGCCTCATTTCTATCTGGCAGTGTGACACACTCTAGAAACCATCTAAATGTAGAAAAGGTTTCCTCCTGCACCTCATTTCTCATGTTCCGTACTCCTAACCTTGTTAGGAAAGGAAAACAGATAGTGGAGCTATGTCTTGGAGGCCATAAGCCAGGATAAACTACAATGTAGAGGAAAACTAAACTGAGATTACTCTAGGCATCTCTGACTGTGAGATGGAGAAGCGCTTGGGGATTGTGGCAAGCAGGCTGTTGGGGAAACAAGAAGATGCCTCAGACACAGCTGAATGGCCTATGGCTGGGGAGGACGAGGCAGCTAGGGGTTGCAGGTTCTCTTCTTTTTACCCACAGCATCAAAGTCTTTGCCTTTATGAAAGGAGAAAAGTAAAGGTGGGATTCAGGTGAAAGAGATGGGAATAGTGGGGTTAAGGCAAAGTCAAATGGGAAGGATGACAGTCAAGAAGGAAGGTAAAGGAAGACAAAAGATAAACGACAAGAGAGAAGCACTCATTCAGCTGAGTAAGTTGGTATATGTGTATAAGTCAGTAAGGGCCATGCCGTGTGTGTGTGTGTGTGTGTGTGTGTGTGTGTGTGTGTGTGTGTGTTTCAGCCAAGGAACAGACTTTTGGTGTAATAGTGTTAATATAAGCAGAGTATATTCATTTCAATTCCTTTTTTACTTTTGCAGAAAACATACAAAAGAGAGTTAAGGGATTAAAAGTGCAGAATCTGGTTTTAAACAGATATGGTTTCAAAATCTGGCTTTGCTACTGTTAGCTGTATGACCTTAATTGATTTATCTAAACTCTCTAGACCTCCCTATATTAAAAGTGGAAAGTAGTAATTTCCCTGTAATAGGGCCATCCCGAGAAAGAAGCAAGATATATGTGTAAAGCAATTTGACAGGTCTAGTACACAGTAAATGCTCATAATGATAGCTTTTGTGGCAGCTCTATCCTCTGACAGATCGCACATATTGAGTGCTGAGTTTGTGCCAGCTCCTTACATCTATACTATATTCATTTTTTGATGCAATTAAAGCTTTCATTTGTTATGCATATTGGCACCAAGATTTATTCTTTGTCCATGTATTTTGTTTTCCTATTTTTATCCATCCCCAGACTTGACATGGGTACTATGAACATATTCCATATGAACCAATCACACAAGACCTGTAGTCCAGATAGAAATTAGCTACCTTTCTTGTTTTAAGAACAACTTGGTAATATTATGTAATTATACACTTTTGAGTAGACATGCTTTATACTTAGGAGCATACATATATGAGGTATATAATATTTTAAAATAAATTTACTGAAGATATGCAAGAAAATGCCTCATTATTTTATAATAATCTCCTTTCTCTTTCTCCTTCTTTCTCTAAAAAGAAAAAAAATCGCAATACTATTAAAAGAAAAAGCTAAATTACTCCCCATCCAACAGCATTTGGGAATTCCTTAAAATCATCTGTCCCCCTAAATCTAAAAAATTTTCCACCCCAGTATATTCAAAAGAATATGCTATGAGTAATAACCAAGGAAGAGGTCAAGAGAATCTTTTGTGCCCTGGGATACTGGTTTCTTAAGCTACAACACTGAGGGCAGAGAGGACCACACTTACTTTTGGCACATGAGTTAAATCTTGCATATGACTTCATGGTTGCTCCTCACACACATCCTGTGGTTTGCCACCCATACCCAAGCTTAACTCTGCATACCACCTTCCCCAAAGATTCTCAGTGTTCTCAACTGTTTGCAGCTCTGGTCGTATACTGTGGCAGGACCTCATCTTGTGACCACAGTTCCTCAAGAAGAGCTTCATTGTTTGACTTCTGCTCCCTGAGCTTGTCTACCTACTGCAGTGTGTTTTCTTGCATTTAGTCCATGGGAACATACTTTCTTTTTATAAATTAGTGTAAAGTATCATGCATGGGTATAGGGAAAACACAGTATTATGTAGTGCCATATACAGACAACATACCATTAACTAGACCAGAGTTATATAAGAACAGCATGTTGTTATGTTTTATTCCCAAGGATTAAGAAAGCTCATGTGAGATTATTCTCTGCACCCTAGCATTTTACCATTTTCATCTTTAACACATTATCTTGTCCTATTTCTATTTTTTCCCCACATCGAATTTCTGAAGGGAATTTTCAAACCAAATATATATATATAATATATATGTACATATACATACATATATATGTATAGTAGATCATAATTCAGAAACTGTGTCTTTGCCATAAACTTATTATGGTTTAGCCTGAAAAAAGCTCAATTCGCCCACTTTGAAGATTAACTACTTCATCACATGTAACCAGTGAGTGAGGAATAAGGGGCAGGTTCATTTTCATCACAAATATTATAACCTCAAAAATAAAAGTTTACCCTATTCTCCACTGGAATTATGCAAATACATAAAATATGAAGTATCCACACTCAATACTGAGTATATCATATGTCAAATTACTGGTGGATATTTTTCTTTCTCTTGCTTAATTAGCCGTATGTTGAGAAATTTGTATATTGGGCAGATAACAAATGATTACCACCTGGGGATTGCTAACATACCAAATTTTCTTTTATCTCTTCAGAAACGTCAGTGTGCAGTTATCTAACCATATTGATATTCTGATGGTGATTAACACATGTTATATAATCTTTCTGTGCCTTTCTTGATAGGGTCAGATTCTGTACCACACAAGTCACAGTATTTCAAAAAGCTATTGTGAAAGTAAAGCTAGAGGCAACAAAAGAATGAGTCATTAGTCATTGGGTTTTGTTTTTTTTCACCTATGTGTATCATATTCTAAAATGAATTAAAGATGAGCAATTATCAGATGTAATTCTGAGCTCATGTTCTCACACTATCTGATGGGTGGAATTTTCACAAGGGATGCGCTGTCATCATTTTGTCAGGACCTTTGGAGACAAGTTCAAGAGTAATGTTTAGTCAGCATAAATATCAAAATGCCCAATAATAAAACATTTTATCCATCTGGTTTTAATCACAAGCCTCTTTAATCTAAATGATTATTGTATTGTGTTTCATACATATTCTGTAAAGATCAAACTGAGTCAATGCCTCTAAAGAGGAAAATAAAATTTTAGCCCTATAAAAAAATTGTTAAGGTCAGGTTTATATTCCTATCATGAATTTAAAAATATTTCTTTGTTTTAAGCAATATTGCCTCCTTGAAATCATTGTTTTTTTAAAAAAAAGAAAATAGTTTTCTACTTTCTAGTTTGCAGAAAAGTTAATATTATCAGAGAATCATCTAACAAAAAGATACCAAGCTCTACTAATTTAACAAATCGTTCTCCATTAGACTGGAACTATACAGGAGATGGTAATTAGAAACTGTCTTCCTTGCCATTTGTCCTCATTAGCCCTAGCTCAGTCTATGGTCAGATTATATCCTTCTCATATGTTAAACTGACAACCAACCATCATTGAAGGTAAAATAAATAGTAATGGGCCACCTTCTGACCACAGGACACCTAGGCATGCTGTTTCTTCCACAGGGAAAACCCTTCACTATTCCTTTAGCACAATCTATAGTCCTTAGCTTGCTTTTCACTTCCTCCTGGAAGCCTTCTTTGACCGCCCTGACTAGGTCAATAACTCACTTCCACATTAGATGCTCTCATAGATCTATTTTGCATCTTATAGCAAAATAAAATTTAAACTGTAATATTAGTGAAAGCCTGAAGGGAGCCATCTGTTTACAAAATATATAATTTTTTAGTCTTTCCCAATTTAAAATTCCTCATCTGTAGCTTGGGCACTGTTTTCCCTATAGCATGCTGTCTGCCATTTTATGTTAGCTATAAGGCTGCAGTCAAGTTGGAGGAAAATATGACATAAGAGTAGGCAGCCCAAAACTCTAGGCCTGGGAAATTATGGGAAGAGAATGAAAAAGGCAGGGAGCACCAGTTCTCCTCTACAGGCTTTAACTGGAAGCATGGTAGATGAATTAAGGGGCAGATGCTCATCCAACTCATGTTTGGAACATGAAAGAGGCAATTCTCTCTCCATTTGCCCCACAAAACAGGGAAGTTTATGAATCTATTGTGTAGCCTCATTAGACAAAGGGAAGGCTGGGATTAACTTTACCAATTCTCTATTAGTTCCCAGGTGTCAGGACCCAGAGATTCCTATACAACACAGGGGACCCTGTGAAGAAGGCTGTGTTGAGAGCAGGCAGCCTTAGTAGGTGTTGGCATGGTGAGGAAAGAAGTCATCCTGCTTCAGAGGCTGTGCGGTAGATTGCTTAGTCAAGGTTTGGATGAGGCATGTGGCAGAGATTCAGAGGGTCCACAGCACTGGCAAAAGCCCAGGTGAGGCTGCAGCAGAGGCACTGCCAGGCCCTGACCCAACTAGAAGAACTGGGCCAGTGGATCACAAACAGAGCTCCACCAGCCTCAGGCATCAGCCACTCATGCCTGCAGGGCAGGATGTGGCTAGCACTCAAGAGACACCACTGAGGACACCAGAGGACACTCCAGAGGACACTTCCTGGATTCAGTGATTTCATCCTTCTGTCAAAGCACCTGGTCCTACACCCAGATATAATTTTAGAGAAGGTCACAGGAAAGGGACAAAGTACTCAGGAAGACTAAGCATTTACCTAAAGAGGATGGCATACACACACATACACACACACACACACACACACACTCTAAAAACCAGCTCTGTCTACTTACACTGTTTAAAGTAAAAGAAACTGAAACATCTTTCTTTCCTTTTTTTCTGAAGCCGAGTCTCACTCTGTCGCCCTGGCTGTAGTGCAGTAGTAGTGTGATTTTGGCTCACTGCAGCCTCCGCCTTCCAGGTTCAGGCGATTCTCGTGCCTCAGCCTCTTGAGTCAATGAGACTACAGGCACGTGCCACCACACCTGGCTAATTTTTGTATTTTTAGCAGAGATACGGTTTAACAATGTTGGCCAGGCTGGTCTTGAACTCCTGGCCTCAAGTGATCCACTCTCCTCGGTCTCCTAAAGTGCTGAAATTACAGGCTTAAGCCACCATGCCCAGCAACATCTTTCAATTGTCACATCTAAGGTATCTTCATACCCTAGATAAGGTATTACCCAAGAGGTTGGGGGTATTCATGAGGAAGGCCAGAGCAGAACAGTTTCAGAAAATGTAGCAATTCTGCACCTTTAAATCCAGTGTGAGTTCAATGTATAACCCTGCTACATAATCAATCAAGAAATATTCACTGAGTGCCCTCTGTGTGCCAGGCAGTAGGTGGGTGCTGGGGATCCAATGGTGAGTAAATGTAGAAAAGTTCCAACTCCCATGGGCTTGCCAGCTAGAACATGTTACACTGGCATAAGATCAATAAGCTGAGAAATAATTAATGAGTAGTGACTGTGCTCAAAGCCCCTGAGGGAAAGTATCAGGATTAGCAGAGAGTGAAAGAGGGGGACTCCATTCATTCATTTATGTTATCCAGAACAATCTCTACTCAGAAACCTTCTTGCCTAACTCCCGCTGGTTAAAAGTAGGTCCCAATCTTAGCATGACTTGCTCTCAGCCATTCAGATACTGGGAATTCACTTTTCCTCTCTAAAGATTTGCAACAAGATCTGAAAAATAAAAATTAAAGATTTGCTAAAAGCAAAAATAACAATCCTGATCCTCCACTACTTAAATTATTACAGATTTACGTTCACTAAGAAGCCCCTTGTGACTACAGTAATACCAGCTGCATCAAGTACAGGTCGGTACAGTTTTAGAGGCCTTTTCAGACTGTCAAGGTAGTCTCAAGGGCTAGAAAGGGGATGTGGTAGAATGAGCAGCCTCTTATTTTTCTAAATCTACTGAACAGTCATTGCAGATCTAGCCTTACAAACACAGGAGCTGAACCAAGCAAGGAAACTCAGGAACCCCTGTATCCGGGCTGAGCAGGTCATAGCCCCACAGAATCCCTTAGCCAGGATTGTCCTGCCATCGGTTCCTTTGTTTAAGTCAGTGCTACCTTTTTGCAGAACTGGAAGGATGATGCTCAATATGCCACTGTGCTAAGCTCATTGGTCAGTCTCAACATGTAACTTTCCAGCAAGCAAGGTGGGTGGAGATATAGTGGTTACTGGCTAAACTTCTAGCAGCTGGACAAGTCAGAGATTGACTGCCCTCTTTGTACCATTGCCCAAGCGGTGGTGAGAGGTAATAATAAATTAGATTACCAAAGAACTGAAGTATAAGGTAAAAATACATTTCAATCCTTTGTCTTTGTAAAATATTTTCCCCAAATTACTTCAGATTGACCATGTAACAGAAAGTACATGATGAGTATTCTAATGTTTGCATTTAAAATGGAAAGTTTTAAAAGGCCACCATTGTGTTTGCATGCATGTGGATGTGTATGTTCATATGTATGTGCCATCTGGTCACTGCAGGGACCTAACTCAGAGGACACCTTTGGCTTGTGATTCTGAAATATACCAGTGATGAGACATTTCCCTCCTTTACCCTGCCACAAGAGTGGATGCTCCAAGCTAGGCTTATCATATGCTCTGGAGAATTTGACTCTTGAGTGGGGACATAGGAATGGAAGACTGTTGGACCTGAGTCATCCAATGGGAACACTTAGACATCTGCAGAGTTAAGTGGGGCTTCCCCGATTCTGGTCCTTCCTGAGGTTGAGTAGTGCTTTGACTCACTATTCTTTCAGCAAATACCCTGTTCAGCTTAGGTGATCCAGAGCTGGTTTCTATTGCTTGCAGCCAAGGAACTCTGACTAATTCAGATACTAGTATCAAAGAGTTAGAGGGAGGCAATAGTGCCTCTGGGAAACATGGTGGTTTTAAAAGGACTGACTGTATTAAATGATATTTTTTAAACTTCAATTATTCATTTTCATCAGGTTATGAAAGAAATTCCCAGATTTTCAGAGACAGTCATGTTGGACTGGATCTATAATAAGCATCTCTGCCACTCACCCTCTCACTACTATCACAACAGAGTTCAGAAGCCTCTCCTTTTTCTCTTGCCATGATAATTAGAATGGTGTGACAGCAGCACTGGAATCACTAAAATGTGCTCCACTGGCTGTTCTTAATAACTTGGAAAAGCTTGTGGAAGAAGCTGCCATTAGACAAAAGGTAGTAAAACTTATGTGCAGATTCCAGGATGTGAAGGTGACAACCCATGGCAGGTAGTGATGAGACGGCTCATCTCTGAGGGTTTATATTCCCTTGCAAATCTCTGGTGTATGGGGGCAGGAGAATTGTTCTTGAAGGCAGTAACTAATAAAATGAAAGAAAGGCATGTTCAAATCTTAAAATTCTTCCCCAAAAGCACAGCACAATACTCAGAACCTTTCCAATGATTGCTAGAGTCTGAGGTTCCTGAAAAACAAACGCAGAGATTAATTATTGGGCTGCCTTATTACAATGTTGGTTGAATTTAAAACTTCACTATATCTGGTTAAATTAGGACAATCATCAAGAAAAATGAAGACCCTGACAATTAGAAGAGCAACATTGGAGCACACTGAGAGCCCTGAAAATCTTCTGAAATGCTCACCACTGTTTGCCTTTGCCATGGTATCTCACCTCCCTTGCAGAAGAAAGCTAAGAATCATTACCTAAGTCTTATTGTAGCTTGGCTAGTAACCAGAATTGAAAACAAATAAAGTACAGAATCAGAGTAGAAAAAATAAAATAAAATAAGAGTTCCATTCACAAGGAATTGCAGGCATTTGCTAATTCATGTCGTGCCATAAGAAATCTGGAGAATGTTAATGAAAATAGATTTTGAAGGTTCTTTGTTTGGGAGGGAATTTTTCAGATAGCTTATGTTTTGATGCAGGTGTTGCCATTCGTTGAGCTGGCTCAGGCAATCCACTGATTCTAAAAGTGTGCTGGCTGAACCAGCAAATACAAGCCTGCAATGAATGGCTCATTAAGTGATATTAAAAGGCAGCAAATTCCTTTGCATGAGGTTGAGGAAGAAATTTGAAGACTTCAGAGGACATCCATGTTGAATTGAATATGATAAGCATCCCTCCCATCCACCTTCACCACCCTGCAGCCCAGAAGGCTCTCCTTTCACACTTGCCATGATAATCAGATTGGTGAGGAGTGCACTTGAATCATTAAAACATGGTTTATTGTCTGTCCTTAGTAAGCTGGAAGGGCTTGAGGGAAAAGCTGAATAAAAATGGGCTCCCTGAACTCAGGGGGATAAAGAGGATCTCCCAGAACAGTGCCCTAAGGAATGTCGTTCTGCTCATTTGCAAAGGCAGCAGAGTGGGTTTGTTAATTAGACCTAAAGAAAGGGGTAATATGCAGAGATTTCTGGTTGTGACTAATTTGTGGGGTCTACATGAATAAAACTGATAAGCAACCTACTAAAGTCCTTGATTTATACAATCACAGAACACCAAGTAAGCTGAAGGCTAACAGAAATCTGCTCCGAACCTCCACATTAGAAAATCCCAGTCTTCCATCCAGTTCCAGACCTGAGTCGGTTTCCACACCTAGAATGTTTTGAATAAAAAGATGTTGGATATTGTTGAGAAAGGCCTTTCCGTGATCATACTGCTTGTCTTCCCCCAAGGGATTGTTGAACCTTTACCTCAGAAACCATGCACTGGAGAAATAACTTCAATTTTGAAGATTATTATGTACTGACTAATACCGATTCTTGGAACCCCAAATAGCACTATGATTCATCAATCAGAGCACAGGTGCACAGCGGCTGTGGCGCCACAGAAAAATATTTGGTCTTAGTGCCTGGTTCCTGGCACAGAGTTCATAAAACCCTTGGAATTTCCCGAGTAATAAGGGAGATGGTGGAATCTTTTGTTCTAGTGAAGTAACTCTTGGTGGGCCCCTATATAGCTTTAAGATTAGCGATGGGAACCAGAAAGATTAAGTCTTAATTAGAAGCCTGGAACTTTCAGCCCAACCCCCAAATCTCCTGAGAGGGCAGACAGGCTAGAGTTTAAGTTAATCCCCAATGGCCAAAGATGTAATCAACCCCTCCTACCTACATAATGAAACTGCCAAATGACAAGGTTCAGCGAGCTTTCATGTAGGTGAACATCTCGGGGTAGCAGGAGGGTGGTTTGCTAGGAGGTTTATGTGCCCAGAGAGGGAATGACAGCTCTGCATCCCCTTCCCTTCTTTGCCCTATGCATCTCTTACATTTGGTTGTTCCTGAGTTTCATCCTTTATAACAAACTAGTAATGGTAAGTAAAGTGCCTTTCTGAGTAATGCGAGGTATTCCAGTGAACTGTCAAACCTGAGCAGGGAGTTGTGGGAATCTTCGATTTATAGATGATCAGTCAGAAGTACAGGTCGCCTGGAACTTGTGTTGGTGTCTGATGTGGGGGTAGTCTTCTGGGACTAAGCTCTTTAACCTGTGGGAACTGACTGTAACTCCAGATAGATAGCATGAGAATTGAATGGAATTATTGGAAACCCAGCTGATGTCAGAGAGTTGGAGAAGTAGTACACCTCTCTAATTTAGTCTTCATATGCCAGTCAGAATGCTCTTTTGACAATAGAAGTTAGGTTATTTCACAGTTAAAACTTCCATGGTTCTGCACTGCCCTAGGAAAATGCCCACATTTCCCACAACATGACCTTTCAGAAGTAGTTGTCAATGTAATTGTGTGATCCATTCACTAATAACTTTTCATTCTCATCTCTAGTTTTTTATCCTGGTGCTTTTAGCAAAATTTCGCTCAAATATTTCAAAAAAAATTTTTATTTTCAAAATAGTTTATAAAGTATTTTAAATATTATATATTTTATGACATATTTATAAATATATCACTAAATATATTTATAAATATTGAGATACAAAATGTTATAAATATATTTAATATATAAATAAATTATTTTATATAAATTATAAAAGTTTAAATAGTTTAAATATTTATATATTATACTATAATATATTATAATTTATAGTAAATCATAAATTATATAATTTATATAAAATATTTTAAGTATTTTAAAAATATTTTATATTTTCAAAAAATATAATAGCTGTGCTACTATAAACCTCAGATGAAAGAGGAACAATCCATTATTGGTGCCCGGGCAGAAATATTAGAATGAGAGCAGCACCACCTAGTGGTCGGCGTGGTGTTGGTGGGGTAGGAGGGAGAGTTGAAAGTGAGCCGATGAATATGAAAGCCCACAGTATGGTTTCCGGTTCACTGGCCATTTACAAGAGAAACTTCCTTCTCTGTTGCTCCCTACATTTTGGAGAATGCAAAACTGGTTTTCTTGAGGAAGGTGGTGTGTTTGTTACTGTCTTCAACTTCCATTTTAAATGAGGACTTGAAATATTGCCCCGTAATATTATGCTTATAATCTGAAATCTTTACAATGTTGAGGAATTTCTGCAGGAAGGTGAGCAACATGGTCCCACTACAGAGGTTTCTGAGGAGCTGACAATCTAGTAGCCTGGATTTCTGGCTTCCAGAGATTTCGTGTTTTCAGTTTCAGCCATTGATAAGTGGCTTTTGAGGACTAGTGGCTTATGACAATTTGTTCTTTTCTTGAGACACAAATATGATTTGTGTGACTGGCCAACATCAAGGTTTCCTTGTGGTTTTGCTTTCTATTCAATACACTATCAAGTAGGCAATCACTCTTAGTAACGAAATGAAAATTTCACATGAATTTTTAAACTTCAAATGCATTGCCTGCTGTAGAAAAATCATATGCTGCAGAAGTGCTCATAGATTTGGGAATTCACAAACGTCTGAAAATGTGTCCTTTGTTTACATCTTTGTATCCATCTCTTCAAACAGATTAAGGAACTGTGAAAAATAATGCATTGATGTATCTATTTGGCTTTCTCTTAAATATCAGGGATATCAGACAAGTCTTTACTACGGAGCAATCTGTGGAACTGGGCAAAAATATAGGTATCTTTCACTTTCTGAATTCTCATCATCTAAAGATTGCAAACAATTTCTCTGCAAATTCACTCTGAATCAAAGCCTGCTATAATGAATCTGCCATGCATCTGTCAGTCAAAGCATGTACATTACTTTGATATCTAAAGGAGAGGATGCAGAGTACACTGCAGACCTAGTTCCAACCTTTTCCTGAGTGATGAGTCCCTGCTTTCATTATTTAAATGGGTTGCACATTATAGATATCATCTTCTCCATATTATTAAATAAAAATATATTCTAGAAAATCTATTCTGCAATTAGTTCCTAACAATGTTTTGGGGCAGTCATAGTTTCAAAACAAAAAAATCACAGAAGTTGCCAAGGTTTATATATTTTTTTTTTGTGTGTGTGTGTGTGTGTGTGTCCATAGTCAAGGAAAATGTTGAAATTTGTCCAACTTAATAATCACAGTTGGTCAGCAGAAGAGGAAGAAAAAGAAAAGCAACCCTGAATACTCAGTGCCCAATGTTTAAAATATACTTTAGAGCATGCACAGGAAAGACTGATATCATAAATGGCAGTGATTATGACATAAGCAGAAGTATCACACTCCAAAATACATTTACAGGTACAATCCTATTATTAGGAACTTTATATCTGCAAGCTAAGGGAATGCTGTCCATCCTGAAGGATTGCCTACTCAACAAAAGGCAATTGGGGTTTATCTTATTGCTGCAGGCCTTGCTTCTTAGTCACTGACTGACTGTTGAGTGCCAAGGTGAGAAGACTGTTTATCTGCTCCTCAAATTTAGACCTGGACAAACTTCTGGCACGTACTGCATGACTTAACTCCTTCATTTACTCATTCTCCCTCAAACTTCACCCATCACCAAACTGCTACTAAGATCACAGCCCCCTCTCTCTCTTCCCACTACCAAATCTCACCTGGGCAATTGGAAAGTAACTCTTCTCTTTCTTTTATTTTTCCTTCCTCCCTCCCCCCCCCCCCCCCCCCCCTCCCCCCTCCCTCCCTTCCTTCCTTCCTTCCTTTTTCTCTCTTTCTCTCTCTTTCTTTTCTTTTCTTTCTCCTTCCTTCCCTTTTTTTTGAGACAGGGTCTCACTTTGTCACTCAGGCTCAAGTGCAGTGGTGCAATCTTGGCTCACTGCTGCAACCTTCACTTCCTAGGCTAAAGTGATCCTCCCCTCTCAGCCTCCTGAGTAGGTCCCAGCTACTCAGCCACAATGTGCCACCATGCCTGGCTAATTTTTTATATTTTTTTTGTAGAGAGGGGGTTTCACCATGTTGCCCAGGCTGATCGAGAACAAGTATTTCTTAATTGCCTTGTTTTATCAAGTTATTTTGCTAAGTGTTATGATGTATCTTTAACATAGTGTATCCTTGTTTATTTACATTACAGTGCATGTTCTTTGCAGTGTAGAAGGAAAACATAATTTATATCTGATAATGTAGAGTATCCTTGAGTGCTGCATATGAACATACCATTGATGAGCTCATTATGTGTTGAGGAAATTAGATAATTAGTGCTTTAAATGCTTATACTGTCATGCATTGCTTAATGACAGGCATATTTTTTTAAAAAGTATCCTTAGGCGATTTCATAGTTATGTGAACATCACAGAATATACTTACACAAACCCAGATGGTATAACCTACTACGCACCTAGGCTGCATGGTGTAGCCTATTGCTTCTAGGCTACCAACTTGTACAGCATGTGACTACATTGAATACTGCAGGCAACTGTAACACAATGGCAGGTATTTGTGTATTTAAGCATAGAAAAGGTACAGTAAAAATACAGTATTATAATCTTAGAAAACTGCTTGTGATTGTGGGTGACTTTGTTCCTTCTCGTGTTTTCAGTTTCCTATAATGCACACATTAACTTTTAAAAACTAAAGGTTATTTTTAAAACCTGAAAAAAATAATCTTATGGAATCACTGTTATATATTCAGTCTGTTGTTGACTGAAGTATAGTTATGCAGCACATGACTATATTATAAAGATATATGTGAGTTGCTATATAAGTTGAAGAGTATTGCTGGTGATATTTAGAACAACTGGTTAGATATTTTTATATGAATATGGAATAGATTATTATTTTTCCTATTTAAATAATAGGAAATAGAATATAGGCTGACTCTTCCCAAAATTGCTATCCAAAATGTTTTCAGGAATATCTCAGATTCAGATAATGATGAGTGTAGGCTCTAGGTGTAATAGTAAATATGCTGACATTTTTAGTCTTCACTCCCTTATGTCAGGAGCTGCCTAAATAGGGGATCTCCATCTCTGGGCAGCAAATGCTTTATCTCAGAGTTTCACTTATGTGCATCTGATGCTGACACCAAGGAGGTCATGGCTATGTTCCTTTCCTCCACCTAAACCTTGTCCTCTGAAACTTCTCTATCTTATATTTATGTTAGTTATAATATTATTTAACCTAATCTAATATTCTAACATACAGAAATAATAGGAAACCCCATATCTATAGGAATAAAATGATAGTTTTTGTTTCAATAATGGCCTTTTGTTGAATAATTAGACTCCCTGTTGTATTTCAAGCACTGTGCTGTGTGCTGTACAGACATTTTCTCATTATCTCATTCAATATCCTTTCAGCCACCTACAATTATCCCGTTCTATCGATTAAGAAACTGTACTAGAAAGGTTAGGTAATTTGCCCAAGTCTACATATTAGTAGGGGATATGAGACAATGTAGTCTCAAAGATTACATTTGAGTCAAAATTCCCATTGCTGTGTTTTCACTGTAAACTGACCAAATTATGGGTTATTTTTTCCTTGTAACATTTTGTAGTCCTTAGTAAAAGCGTGTACTTTACATAAAGATTATATTAATTTGTGTATTTTATAAAGCTTTCTCACATATATGTTCTTTCTGATCCTTATAATAATCCAGGGAAGTAAAGGAAAAAAACTAAAAATCTGGAACAAAATTAAATTCATATTCTCTAGATTATGAACCCTCCAAGGACAAGAATCTTGTTTAGCTCATTTTCTGTCTTTATCTGGCAGAGTGAATTCAGCGCAAAAATGAACAAAATTCTTCCCTGGCCCCATACTCACCTTTGCAAAGTGTCTGTGGTGGATTTGTATTGTATTAAATTAGCTAATTCAGAGCCACTGTTTCCTAGAATTCTATTCCTTGCATAGATAAAGGTCAGTGTATCTGAAGTAAGGAAGCAGCAGCAATATTCTTTTTTATGCCTGAAGTTTTCTGACTCCCAGGCCAGGTATATGTTTAGTTCCATGAAGAAGAATGACAGCTTTTCCTGCAGTTCACCTATTGCTGAAAGGTCGGGGCTTGGAGGCAGTGAGAAATGGCTGTACTTGTGGCCCATTCTCACAGGCTCTAGTTTCTCTTTATTTTTCCACTTCACATCCATCTTTCCTTCTTGACTATGGTCATTACCTTCAGACTTCAGGCTCTAGCACCAGACACAGAAGAAACAGCCTCTCATACACTGTATAATATATGTATACCCAAAGATAACTATGTATTTGTTTATTTATTTATTTAGCCTTCCAGTGATTCTGCTTCTCTAGTGAAACCCTGACAGACATAACTCTTCCTTATCCTTGGAATCTGGGCTGACCTTGTGACTTCTGGTTAATAGAATGAGACAGAAGTGACAGGGCTTAGTACTGAGCCTAGCCCTCAAGGGGCCTTTTACCTTCTCTCTCCTGAAATCCTGGGATCATCACATGAATAATCCCAGGCTAGCCCATTAGAGGATGAGAGACTCCTACATGGAGAAGAGTTCAGTTTTCCCAGCCAACACCATCCTAGACCAGCCTATAGCCACTTATCCTGCCAAAATATGAATGAACCCAGCCAAGATCAGCAAAGTTGTCTGTCCAATCCCCAGTGGACCACTGAGGATGAGTGAGCCCAGGTGAGACTAGACCCACTCAGCTGACCTGGGCTCTAATGTGCGGTAAACTATAAATGCAGATTGTTTTAAGCTACAAGTTTTGATGTGTTTTTCTCACAATAATGACTAACTACTGATGCATCCAGTATATTAAATTTTCCTTATTTTGCTGTGAAACCTAACATACATGCAGAAAAGTACATAAACCATATAATAATAAGTAAATACAAAGTGACCATACATGTCACCACCACCTATGTCAAGAAAAAGAGCATCACCAGCACCAAGGAAGCCCCCACTTTCCCCACCCTGTGTTGTCTCTCACTTACTACTCCATCCTTCCCCGCTCTCCTGACTATTGAGATAATCATTCCCTTGCTTTTTTGTGTAGCTTCGCCACGTATTAGGGAAAATGGGATTGTTCAGTTTTGCTTGTTGTCAGCCTTTATATGCTGATTTTTTTTCTGTCACTTTCTTTGGCATCATGCTTGTAAGATTCTGCAATGTTGTGCTGTGTAGCTATAATATGTTCATTCTCATTGCTATGTTATGTCTCATTTTTGAATATACCTACATATACCTACATTTATAGATATCTGGGGTATTTCCAGTTGAGACTGTTACTAGGCTTTGGCTTTCAGTAGTCTCGTATACGTATTCTGGTATACCTGTGCATGAGTTTCTTGAAAGTAGTGATTCTCATACTTTTTAGTCTCGGAATTTTTTTTTTTTTTTTTTTTTTTTTTTTTTTAAGAGAGGATCTGGTTTTGTCACTGAGGCTGAAGTGCAGTGGTGTGATCATAGCTCACTACAACCTCAAACTCCTAGGTTCAGGTGATCCTCCTGCCTTAGCCTTCCAAGTAGCTGGGACTATAGGCATGTGCCACCATGCCCAGCTAATTTTAAAAAACTTATTATGGAGAAGAGGTATCACTATGTTTCCCTGGCTGGTCTTGAATGCCTTGGCTCAAGCAATCTTCCCACCTCAGGCTTCTAAAGTGCTAGGATTACAGGTGTGAGCCATCATGTTCTCAGCTGGGCCTCAGAATCAAAAAAATTAAAGATTAAGTAAAAATTTTAAAATTAAAAAATGTCCAATAAAGGTTATTGAGATCTGAGACATTTAAAATATTTGATAATTCATTTAAAATAAACAATAAACCCATTACATGTTGCATTAGTTTCCTAAGGATCCCGTTACAAATTACTACAAATGTGATGACTTTTAACAACAGAAATTTTTTCTCTCAGAACTGTAGAGTCCAGAAGTCTGCAAGTAAAGTATTGCCAAGGTTGATTCCTTCTGGAAACTCTGAAGGAGAAGCTGTTCCAAGCCATTCTCCTAGTTTCCCATAGCTATGGGCAATCCTTGATGTTCCTTGACTTGTGAACATATCATTCCAATCTGTATCTTTGTCTTCAATATGCCATTCCCCTCCCCCCACTCTGCCTCCTGTATCTTTGTGTCTGTGCATCTGAAATCTTCCCTTCTCTTATAAGGGGTATTAGTCCATGTTCATACTGCTATGAAGAAATATCCAAGACAGGGTAATTTATAAAGAAAAATAAGTAAAATGAATTGACAGTTCCACATGGCTGGGGAGGCCTCACAATCATGGTGGAAGGCAAAGGCGGAGCAAAAGCACATCTTACATGGCAAAAGCACATCTTACATAGCAGCAGGCAAGACAGCGTGTTCAGGGGAACTGCCCTTTATAAAACCATCAGATCTCATGTAGCTAACTACCTGTTATAAACATGAACAATGCATTATACGTGCATTATATGTTTATAAACACGATTGGTGCATTATAAACACGAATACTGTTTTATGGGAAACATAAACAAATGGGAAAAACCTGCCCCCATGATTCAATTACCTCCCACCAGGTCTCTCCCATGATACATGGGGATTATGGGAACCACAATAAAACCATCAGATCTTATGAAACTTATTCACTATCACAAGAACAGCATGGGAAAAACTTGCCCCCATGATTCAATTACCTCCCACCGGGTCCCTTCCATGACATGTGGGGATTATGGGAACTACAGTAATTCAAGATGAGATTTGGGTGGAGACACAGCCAAACCATACCATAAGAATAACAGTCTTTAGATTTAGGGCCCACCCTAAATCCCAGGATGACCTCATCTTGAGGTCCTTAACTTAATTACATCTGTGAAAAGCCCTATTTCCAAATAAAATCATATTCATGGAGTGGAAGGGTTGAAACTTTGAACATGTATTTTTTAGGGGGACACAATTCAACTCACTGCACACATTTACATAAATAACACATCTTTTAATAAAAATATTTTCCAAATAAAAATTTAGCAAGAAGAGTGACCTTATTTTTATAAATCTTTCATAATCTAGATTTATAGAAGAAGCTGGGTGCTCATTTCCTTTGATATTCACTCTGTTGTGCTGTTTTGGTTGACATATATAATGAAAATCCAGCTTCACACAGATCATTACATACCCGCTGAAAGGGTTTCAAGAGGCCTCTGGGGGTCTTCAGAGCAACACTTGAAGACCACTGCTCTAAAGCATATACTCTATAAATATATGTAAAGTGAAATTTCCAGGCAGTGGCTATATATTCCAGGCTATATATATATATATGCACACACACACTGAATATAGGTGTGTTGTGTGTATACATATATTCTACTTTATTAGATAATAGCACATTGTTTTCCAACTTAATTAACCAATTTGCTTTTTCACTAGCAGTGTATAAGAGGTTTTGTGGCTCTGTAAGTTGACCAATATCTGTTATTGTTACACTTAAAATTTTTGCCTATCTAGCGGTACGTAATGTATTGCATTGTGATTTTAATCATATTCATCCTTTTGTGTCTGTTTGTTTGGATTGCCATTTGATGTATGAAGAAACTGAGGTTTATTCAGAAGATCAATGTTACTTGTCCCCGGTCACATAATTAGTAAATAGAATCCATGTTTTCTCTTTTCAAATTCAGATTTCTTCCCACTCACTAAGACAAATAATGCTTCGGTTTCTGGCCCATTTCTCAGGAAGGCTCAACCTTCCCCAGATCCCCACCCAATAACTAAGAACCTTGACTTCAAATCTTCTCCCCTCATTTCCCCACTGTGGAGACTTTGGGCACTTCAGGCGGCTGGAGGACTGCACAGCAGCCCTGCATCTTCCTCCCTTCATACCCCACTACCCACCCACCCCTACTCTCACCCTCTCACTTCCCTGTCTGACTGCTTTCTATCTGCCTCTATTTCCTTTTCATAAAACCCTCTACTCATCTTCTGCTGACTAGACCCTCATCTAATCATTTAAAAAGGAATAACATCTAATTCGTGTCTATAATGTATGAGAAAATGTATAATGCACTGTAAGAATCATCACCTGTTAGCTGTTATTATTATTACTTATTAATACTATTATTTTTAAGCACTTCAACACAAATCAGTGGTGTGATCATAGGCAGTTACTCAATGTTATTGATCCTCAATTTTCTCATCAGTGAAAAGGTGTAATAATACCTTATGAGGTTGTGTGAAGGATGGAATGACATATGTAATGTGCTCAGCATAGTGCTTGATGATAAGGCGTGCTCGAAGACGTTTAATTTATGTAACAAAAATTCATCTAGTGCTTGCTATGTACCAACCACTTCTAAGTACTTTTTCCAAATATTGAAACTTTGTAATAATTATCTATGGTAGATGTTATTATCTCCATTCTACAGACACAGACTGAGGCAGAGAGTTTAAGCAAGTGGCCGGACGTCACAGCCAGTACGTGGCAAAACTCCTGCAGCCTGCTCTTAGAATTCGCACTCCTTGTCCAGCTCCTGTCCAAATATTTATTATTACTTATGAGAAAACTCTGCAAATTGCAAAGCGCTCTACCACCAAAGATTAGCACCCTAGGGCAAAATGAGCCCTTTACTTCCTCGATGCTCCCCAGCGCTAAGTTCCCAGCGGAGGTTGCAGAGAACCCAGATCGCGCCACTGCACTCCAGCCTGGGTGACCGGGCGAGACTCTCGTCTCAAAAAAAAAAAAAAAAGCGAGTGAGTGGAGCGTAATTACCCCCGCCAATAGCCTGTAACCACCGCGGCCGCCACTCCCGTTTTCCTGGCCTCGCCCCTCTCCACCCACGACTCTGGCCCCGCCCCTCGTCCCAGGCTGCGACGGAAGAAGAGCCAACGCCTCGCGGGCTTCCACGTACGCACTCTAACGCCTGTCCCCGGAGGAGAACACATCCGGGTCACGGGAGCCGGTGTTTCAGGCTCCGCCCCTTCCCCCCCAAGGGCTAATCCCCACTTCCGACCCTCATAGTCCTTTTCCGCTTCTCTTTCACCTCTCCAGGTGCGCCCGTCTGCGCCCCTCATAGGAACCCGGAGGGTAGCTCTGATCCCGAATCTCCCACAGGCGCGAACCTGCTCTGCCGTGTATCTTTGCGGGGCGGCCTGCGCTGAGGCCTGCCGCGCGCGGTGAGTCCGCGCAGACCTGACCCTGCGTCTTGCAGCTCTGTTGAGGCCGCCTCCGACTTCTCGGGATGCCGCGGCCGGGGTCCGCGCAGCGCTGGGCGGCCGCCGCGGGCCGTTGGGGCTGCAGGCTGCTCGCACTGCTGCTGCTGGTGCCTGGACCCGGAGGCGCCTCTGAGATTACCTTCGAGCTTCCTGACAACGCCAAGCAGTGCTTTTACGAGGACATCGCTCAGGGCACCAAGTGCACCCTGGAGTTCCAGGTATCAGGGGCCTAGCAGTCCCTGGGCCCCACCTCGCGGCTCCAGGGTTGGGGGTGTAAGTTGAGGGATGGCACTTTCCTGTCCGTGTTTCCCTGTTCTTAGGCTAATTCAAAAATCGCTTCCAGGTAGCTGATGCCCAGCATTTGACTTTCCTCTAATAAACCTGGAGTGAGAGATGTTAAGACCGGATGTTAAAATGTATGAATTCCAGAAATGCTCCCTCTAGCATTTCTTTCCATTCTCATATTTAAGGCCTATTGAACGTCCTTCCTTAAAATATTCCCTTAAAGAAAATCATTTATATTCTATAGTACCCAGTGTCAACTCTCTACTCCACACTTCCAATTTAATTGAATTTGAAGTATTTTATTATACTACCTTCCAGAGACTGACTTTGACCTGAGAGCTTGTATAGACATATATAGTCATAAATGTTAAATGCAACAATAAAGGTACACACTAGATATAGTGCTGGCAGAAGACAGAAGGATCATTGGGAAATTTAGCTGAGGAGCTGATGTTAGAGCTGAGTCTGCAAGGTAAGTAGCCGTTGCTCTACAAGGCAGCAGAGGAGAGAAGGGGCCCTAGGCAGATATGTTCATGACAGTTCCAGCAGGCCTGAAATTAGCCTGAGCTATATTGCTAACATTTGTGCATGACATTGAAATACACTGAATAACAATAGTTTTGTGACTATAGTTACATATATTAATAGTCACAAAACTATATATTATTAGCTTTAATATAAAGCTATTATAATAGCTTTGTGACTGTGAGTCTAAGGACTTTGGGGGCAGTTTGTACCAGTTTGTCAACATTATTTATCGGTAACAGTGAGATTGATGATTTGCTCCTGGTCTTGGTGAGACCACACCCCCAACACAGAGCTCTGTTGTTGAGACTAGCTCCATAGCAGGAATATGCCTATGTGACCAGCGAAATATTTAAAAATGTGGTCAAGACTCCATTTTGTGTTCCTTGGTTCCAGGGTGTTTTGTTTGCACACTTGGGTGGTTCCAGGTCTGAGAGAGTATGTGTCTGGCCACAGACCTAACAGAGGGAAGACAAAGGAGCCCACACCTGACCTTTTTAGACCTCTTGCTGTGAGACAGCCTTTGGCTGTGATGTTTTATATTCTTTTCCTTTTGGGACTCTTTTCAGTCCCAAGTTAAATTCTTAACCACTTTATTATACTACCTCCCAGAGACTGACTCTGACCTCAGAGAGCTTACATAGACATATATAGTCATATAATATTATAAACTGTAGATTTATGACATTATAACATATAGTAATAAACTGTAGATTTGCAAACACTGTCATTTTGAGCCCTGTGATTCTTCTTTAGCAAACCCTGTTGAACTTCACTGTCAGTGCAGATGTAAAGCAAAGACTTGTTCAGAGAATTTCTGGTAGTCTGGCATTTTGGGAACATAGAACGAGTAAGGCTGTCAATAAAAGAGGTTCTGAAGCTACCTGGGAGGAAGAACAGTGAATAGTATACCATTGTTAACAGGTTTCGATTTTTCTGCAGGCCACAGGTAATTATCAAGAAGTTTTTAAGTGATTGCTCAATGGGGAATGAGGAAGGATGAGGAGATTGGCACCCCTCCTTCCCAGGAGACATTTGGCATCATGTTAGAAGGGCAGCTACCTGCATCTAGTAGGTAGAGACCAGGTATGCTGCTTAACGTGCTGTAGTGCACAGGACAGTACAGGGTCCTACAACACAGAATTATTCAGCTCAAAATGGGAATAATGCCAAGGTTGAGAAACCCTGAGTTAGAGGGAGAAGATATTGGGTAGTGGGAAGACCTTTTAGGAAGTTGTGGCAATAGTCGTGTCTGGATTGTGCTTTAGGAATGCGATGAATTTGAGAGGGGCAAAAAGATTGAGAGATTTGTGTGATCGTATGGATAGATAGGGATACTTAGTTTGGGATGATCCTCAGTTTCAGTAGTAGGTGATTGGATAGGTTTAAAGGGATACTTAACAAGATTACTTGTTTTAAGTTTGATGGAAGAGAAGTGGGGTGATGATAAGTTCTGGTCCTATTCAGTTTGTATGTATGTGTTTGATTATTCAAAATACAATGGTCAGGTATGAATAATTCAGTAGAGCAAAATGAAGTTATTATTTTCACCTGGAGAAAAAGTTACTTTTTGGTGAGGATGGGGATTGGTAAATCCCCAATTGATAAGACATTTTTATATCAAAACATTTTATCTGTATATTAACATTTACATATTTTTACAGTTTCCTAAGTGCATAATTATTTTCATTTGATTATCAAAATGATCTGTAACATAGTTCAGTTAGTATCTTCTCTCTTAAGTGAGAAAAGGTCACACAGGTCACAGATCCTTCTTTTAAATCCACAGTTTGAACTCTGTTCTACTGACCTAGAATGTCAGTATGCTAACCAAGAGGGTTCAAGGTTGAAAATAACAGTCTTGTGCTACCCAATCACATGGTGGTTTGGGAACCCTTCATTCAACCCAATGTCTCTTCCTAATCATCTCTTTCACAAGTGTATACGTTTCCTCTGTTTCTTCACCTCTGTCCACTCCCTCTTTCTTCCTACTCAGTTCTTTCTCATGTAAGGAAGCCTTTCTCTTTAATCCTTTCCCCCTTTTGTCTCTTAAAATACTTATCCAGTTACCGCAGGAAAAATCTCTCCCTCCTCTGTTCGTACAACCCAAATGGCTGGAAGTGTAACTGATTAAGCATAAGCCCTTGAAAGTAGTTCTACAGTTCTGTTCAGAACTACCTCCAGCCTTCCATTCAGTATGTTTGCCCTTAAGTACTGGCTTTCTAAATAAACAGACTTGTTGTCCTTTATGTTACTCATTTTTGCTTTAATCACAAGTGGTTCAGCAATATTTTGTTTAATCAGTTATGTGTCTCCTGAAAACAAGGTTGTAAATGATTATATACTTTTAGAATAGCCCACTCCATTACTCAACTTGTGTAGTTCAAAACAAAATATATATCAAATTCCATATAACTGACTATAAAAGAACTTAATAAACACAATCCGCTTGTAATTTGGCAGTAAAATGAACTTAAGTTCTATGATAGAAGTATGAATGGGGTGTAATCCTAAGGACTGGCCTACCTTATTACTTCACTGTGTGTGTGCTTGGATGATGCTAATAGGAAAGTGGGTGAGAAAATTTTCAGAAGGAAAATATTGCAGACACTAAGCTTAGAGGTTAAGAATATGACTTTGGAGTTCAAGTTCTGCCTTTCCCACTTAACTGGATGAATACTCTTAAATGGGTCGCATATTTAACATCAGTTTTTCAGTCTGTCAAATGGAAGGAAAAAAGTCTCTTGTAGGGTTGCTGGGAGAATTAAGTGATCTAATAGATCTACATTAATTAGCACAGTTGTCTGGCTAGTTCAAAGTGAATAAAAGTTGGAGGAAACTTGTTCAGTTTCTGTAAAGTTTAGTTGAAGTAAAATCTCCTCCCAACTTCCATCCACTGGTGAAAATTTAAAAATGTAAAATTGTCTGTGATAGTAAAAGTCCTTTGCCCATTACCTTATTGCCATTTTATTAGGACATCTGATTAAATCTGATTAATTTTTCAAACTTTTCACCGTAATTTTTTTTTTAAATCTCTTACAGGTGATTACTGGTGGTCACTATGATGTAGATTGTCGATTAGAAGATCCTGATGGTAAAGTGTTATACAAAGAGATGAAGAAACAGTATGATAGTTTTACCTTCACAGCCTCCAAAAATGGGACATACAAATTTTGCTTCAGCAATGAATTTTCTACTTTCACACATAAAACTGTATATTTTGACTTTCAAGTTGGAGAAGACCCACCTTTGTTTCCTAGTGAGAACCGAGTCAGTGCTCTTACCCAGGTAAATAAAAAAAATCAGCAATATAATGTTGGTATATTTAAAAGGAGGAAAAAAGCATAATTTAATATCATGCACCAACTGATGAGCATGGAGTTTCGAGACTAACAATCTTTAAAATCTATCTTAATTCTTACATAGTAGGCATTTCACAGAGAACTTCAAACTTTTATAGTGAAAAATAATGTTGAAAGATTTTATGAACTTTTAAGTGTAAAGAGAAAGAAGCATCAAAATGGGAGGAAGATCACTAAGGTAGAAACATCAGTGGTAAAAGAAGTTTGGGAAGGCTGAGCAGTGTTCCAATCTTCTGAAGCATTTTCTTTAATCCCTAAAGGAATGTTGCTGTCATACTCAGGCTGGTATAACTGGAAGCAAAATGATGCCTACATTAGTAGAGAAATAATACCACTTGATAGCCTTTATACCATTACTTAGTGTTACTCAAGCTGCTGTAACAGTAACTTGTGCTGTAACTTTAGGTGAAATATTGAAGATTAATGGTAAGTCATCTCACAAAAATAGTTACAAAAGCTAAATTCGGATTTATTTTGGAGAAATAGAGAAAGCGTAAAAAATTCAAACCCAGTGAACAGCTATTGCTTAGGTGATGAGGACTGCTCTCGATTTCTAGTTCAAATACAGCAAAATCCAAAATGCTTCAAAATCCAAAGCTTTTTTTTTTTAGCTCCAACCTGATGCCACAAGTGGAATATTGTACATCTGATCTCATGACACATCATTGAACATATCATATACAGTTGCCTTAAGGCTACATGTATAAGGCGTATATGAAACATAAATGAATTTCATGTCTAGACCTGGGTTCCATCACAAAGGTATCTCATTATGTGTACGTAGATATTCCAAAATCTGAAATTCCAAACAATTCTGGTCCCAAACATTTTGGATAAGGGATACTCAACCTGTATGGGCTTAGATCATATCTAAAAGTTACTCAATTAGGCATGAAAAAGAATTATTTACCACTTATTTGTTAAAAATCTTAAACCGATATTTTAGCATTCCCAATTTCTATTTAGTCTCTTGGCCAAAGTCATGGTGAAAGAGACAGCTTTAAGAATGTGTAAAAGTCTTAATTCATAAACCTGTTGTAAGAATTAGCAAGATAAATTCAAATACTCTTAATTTTAGAAATGTTCTCTTTATTTTAAGGTCCTGTGTGAAAGACACTTTGCTTTGTAAAATGATATTTCTTTGGGGCCATTACCTTAACCTGTGTCCATTGCTTCATGAATTTTAACTTGTATAAGGTGGCTTGTTCTAAAAACCTAAGTGGGTAAATACAAGAAATGAATGGTAATAAAGCAGTTAGTATCATACCCTTCTTTATCCATGGTACATTTTTTATTTTTCTTAGTCTTATTTTTCTACTTTCAAAAAGATAATGTCTCATATAATAGGGATAGTTATAAAGCAACTTTTCATACTTTAAAATGGAAAATTACCAGCTAGTAATGCAGAATAAATGATAAGAGTTTTACTCTCACCATTTTTTGCCCATTGATAAAATGATAGATTTAGAGTAGGCAATGATCACCAGTCACTACCAAAACCATTAAGTAAAAGGCTGGTGGGGAACTTAATACTGAGTGGATCAGAGTGAATGATCTTTCACAAATGGAGAGACAACTAGACATTATGTGCCTTATGAATAATTTGCAGTAAGAAGTACACAACACTGACTACTAGGCGTTCCCACCCAGAACATTGCACCTGAATCCCATCAAGTCTCTAGCTCTAAATGCCAGTTTACAAGAAATACAGAGGATAAAGGAATAGCATGGGAATGCAATCAGCAAAATCCAGTAAGTGGGAAATGCCACAGGATAGGGGTAGATGGCAAGGAAAAAAGAAAAAAACAAGGACAAAAGCCTAAAGATTAACGAAGACTTGTATCAGCCAAATGATTGTGTTAACCTTACTTCGATTCTCATTTGAAAACCAGTTTTGAAACAGTAGGGGAAATTTGAACACTATTTCCTGACTTTAAGGAACTGTTTTAAATTATTTCATGTGTTACAATACTATTGGGGTTATGTTTTTAAAAAGTGTTACCTTTTAGAAATAAAGTATAAAAGTATTTGTAGCTGAAGTGATAAAATATCTGAGATTTGCTTTAAAAATAATCGGGGAAAATACATGGGGAATGTAGATGAAGCAAGATTAGCCATATGTTAATCTTTATTGACATCATGGAGGTTCATTATACTTTTCTCAATACTTTTGAATATGTATGGAAGTTTTCACTGTAAAAGTTTTTTAAAAATCACATCTCAGGCCAGGCGCGGTGGCTCACGCCTGTAATCCCAGCACTTTGGGAGGCCGAGGCGGGCGGATCATGAAGTCAGTAGTTTGAGACCAGCCTGACCAACATGGTGAAACCCTGTTTGTAATAAAAGTACAAAAATTAGTTGGATGTGGTGGAGTGTGCCTCTAATCCCAGCTACTCAGGAGGCTGAGGCAGGAGAATTGCTTGAACCTGGGAGGTGGAAGTTGCAGTGAGCCAAGCAAATTTTTCATTCCTAGGGGCCCAAAGCAAGGACAACAAAACATTTGACTCTTCTAATAGGCGAATGCAGTTTGTTGGCCTCATAATTTCTTACATTTTTTTAAAAGCACTTTTAATAGAATATTTTAATAATTATTCCTTTCATACTTACTTTGGCAGGACTTTATTAAACGTTATTTTCTAATGTTTATATTCCTTAACTAAAATTAAACTTAGATTTGTTTTTAAATACAGGTTTGTTGCATAAAATAATAATAAAACATATATTTTACCACTAGGATTAAGTTTGCAGCAGTAGAAAAATATTAAACCATGGTATACAAAAAAACTAGTCGCTTAACCGTTCTCAAAACAGACGGTATAATAAATGTATAAGAAGGCAAGCTGTTATCAGCTAAAGCCTCACAAAGTGATTACACAGTGAAACTGAAACTTGCATCCTGTTGGGAACATACATTGGTTTAGTTGACTGGCATGAGGGAAAAGGCTGATTTAACAAATAGATAAATGTAAAAAAAAAAAAAAAAAAAGTCATTCCTATTCCTACATATCCCTTTCAGATTTAAAAGTTACCTAACGATTTTGATGTAGCTGTTTTAAATATAGTTGAAGTAACTGACTAATTTGGCCTTTTTTTTTTGTACTGTGCTTTATTTTTATAGATATTTGGGCTTTGATTTATATTCTCATTATTGATGAGCTCACTGCCATTGTCTTCTTCCTAATTCTTGTTTAAAGAACTTGGGCTAGAAATTCTGTAGTCACCAACCTTAGCTGATAAGTATTTCTGCTATTGTTAGCTTAGTGTTCCATCTGCCCCCTTACTGATGCCATGGCTGTGATATCTCAGTTCGGGAAAACAGCTGCTTCATGAGATCTCTGGCCTTAACAGTTGTCCTAGTGAAAATGAGCAGGGGGGTTTCATTGCAAGGACAACTGGCATAAATGTATGAATGAATGCCAGGTTAGTAGCACGTTAGTCAAAAGAGGAATTGAGATCAAATTGAAAGAAAAGCTGAATATGATAGATGAAGTCTACAGAAAGTATCACACATACTGACTGAAAATATTTCTCTGCAGATGGAATCTGCCTGTGTTTCAATTCACGAAGCTCTGAAGTCTGTCATCGATTATCAGACTCATTTCCGATTAAGAGAAGCTCAAGGCCGAAGTCGAGCAGAGGATCTAAATACAAGAGTGGCCTATTGGTCAGTAGGAGAAGCCCTCATTCTTCTGGTGGTTAGCATAGGGCAGGTATTTCTTTTGAAAAGTTTTTTCTCAGATAAAAGAACCACCACAACTCGTGTTGGATCATAACTACGTTTTGAGAATTGATGCACTATTGCCACTGTAATATTGCTGTCCTCTAATTAATTTTAGGTACTGAAGAACTTAATATTGGCAACATTTTTAAAACCTTACTCATACACTTGTTGGGAGGGATGTACAGTGCATATCCCCAAACTGTGGAAAGGACACCTTTTTTTATTTGTAAAGGTGGAAAAACTTTGGAACTCATTTTGGGCTATTCATGTTAAATATTCAACACCAATGATCTACTCTGTTCTGGGTTGTTTCTATCTACTCTTCGCACACTAAACCTTGGTATTTTGATTCCTTTTAACCATATAAAACTACTTTCTTATAGGTAGTTGATATTTTAAAAACCTTAGATTTAATGTCTACATATGTTAAAGAGGAAGAAAATTGCCTTTTAATTGTTAATAAGAAAACCAAATGTGATGAACTGTAGCCCAAGCCCTATTCTGCACTGTTCAATTTTATGGAGGAAAAAAAAGTCTACCATAGGAATGTTAGTTAATATTGATACATCATGGTAAAATTTATTTCTCACTAGCTTAGAAAATGTCAGACTTTTGTTTTGGGGGTTTATGATTTATAACCAGCTATGCTATTTTTTCATAAAGGCATTTGTAGCACACACAAAACATATGTTTTAGTAGCATAAAAGAGTTTATACAGGCCTTAAATATCAGACTGTTTGTAACAGGTAGAAATATTACAGAATAATTTAAGACACTACAATGGGGGCAAATGAAATAGGAAAATTTTTAGTGAGTTACCTGTACTCATTACATTTTCAGTGCTTTTACAAAGAAAAAAGGTGGTATGTTTAATTTTAACATTTTAATTGGCTGACTCTTGCCCTTACATGACTTTAATGTCTTTGTGAGTCATTCCCAGCTTAAATTAACAATTGTTAGTATTAGTATCACATAAGTGCCGTACATTTTATCCTCATGGGTGTGATGCACTGAAAAGTTAGTTGCTTTCCTTTTTTCTTTTTTCTTTTTTTCTTTTTTTTTTTTTTGTCTTGCATATTTTATTTCTGTAGTTTCTGTTTAGCTACCCTAAAGTGATTAAAAAATTTAGAATGCTATGTGTTTCCTATTTGGTAATCTTCATTGACTGTTCTTTATTTAATGAGTATTAAATACTGCATATTCTATAGACTATAGGGTTTACATTGTGTTTACACCTCATAACTTGTATAGATTGAGCTGATTGAAATAAGATTTTGTTCCAAGTATTATCTGATAGAATACAAGATGATTCAAAATTATATAGATATTTAAAGCTTTTCTGCTGTTTTTTTTTTTTTTTTTTTTAATTGCAACTGCTTTTCTGCCATGCCTCTCTTCCCTACCCAAAAGTGATGAGTTCTGAACAAGACAAGACTGTCATATTGTAGAGACTTTGATATGTGATACCATGGAATACTGATTGGATAGCCATCCTAGTCAGTTACCAATACTGACTAGAAGTTAACTCTTAATTCTAAGCTATCTTAAAATGCATATATATATACTTCTTGCATGGAAGAGCAAAACAAATTCAAGTTGTCATACTTGGTAATTTCAGATGCCGCAGTATAGCAAAGGGTGAACATGTTTTCAACCCTTTAATTTTTTAAGATATTTGAAGACCAACTAACTACTCCTTAATATTTATCAATGGATTAAGAAGTTTAAGATTTTGCAGATTTATCAATTTGGGTTTTTGTATTGAGGTTGTCTTGCGGCTTTATAAGTGTCCCTTTATATTTAAATTTGAAAGTTTTAAGAACTGATGTTAATGTGATTGATCAGCATGGGCATATGTAAAATGTCCTTTTCTGGTTGCCTCTCTGTGCTATTGTGTTCAGATACTTATACCATAATTAAACAGTAAGGTATAGATCTTGCTGATTTCGGCATAGATAGTGCACTTATTTAATCTGTGCCTCTCAAAACTTCAGAATATTAGAATATTACCACAAATAATTTTTGGTGAAACTATTGAGATATTAAAATTTTTGAAATCACTGCTGTTACCTGTTATAGAAAATAGTGTGGGCTTAGTCTAGTCTCTGTGTAACTGGTTACATTTTGATGGTTGTCTATACTCAACTGGATATGTATATGTAAATTAGAAAATACATACCTATCCAGACATAAATGTTAAGTAACCTTTTTTTCTTCCTCCAACTACATAATTTGTAGCTCATCATCTTTCCTTAATCCTTTCCTAACTTGTTGCAGCAGTTTGAATTTCCCAAATATTTATGTTTGGACATAATGGCTCAGAATACATATTTGAACATCATAGTTGTATATATTTTTAAAGTAGAATAAATAATGGAAAGCAACTTGATATACAAGTTTATACTAAAATTTCAACTGTGTGAAGATACATTTTAAGGTATTACTTTGCTAATAATCTACACATTGTTTTTTCTATTAAAGAAACGGTTTGTGGTTCACAGCTTTCATCCAAGCTTGGTGATAATCAACTTTGAAAATACAGTGGACTGAAAAGCAAATTTATTCTTTCAAAAATTTCATTTAAATCTCTGTACTATGCATTTTTGTTTCAGTTTGTAAATGTGTAACATTTGTAGTTAAATAGGACAAAGCAGGCCCTATGACTATTGTTTTCAAAAAATTAAATTAATATATAAATAATTCAGAGGGGTTTTTCATTTACTTTTGAAAAGAAACTTCTTTAACAGGATTGCACCTATCAGTTTCTTGTAGAATAAAAAAAAATCTTTCAACAAACTGACTTCACTTGTTTCTGTCAGGATTTAAATCTTTCTATAGCTCCTTATAAACTTAAAGCCTGGAGTACAGTTCTGTAATGAGAGTGATTATTTATTTGGTATTTTATTAAAATATCTGAGGGACTGTCCAAGAAAGAAGGTGAAAGAGAAATACCACATCTGTACTGCCTAATTGGTAACCTTCTCTTTGCATTCCTTACTGAAAGTTTGTGTAGGTGAAAAGCAGTTAAATCATCAATTGCTCTAAAGAGGTCTTAATTTTTAAGTAAATTAACTTTAGGTTGTATAATACCCAGTTGTATCAATGTTTTTCTTAATAATGTAGTCAGAGGGGACAATCTGGTTCCTGGGCACAATTCTCCAAAAACAACAGGGAAATAACTGTAAATATAGGTTAACATTTATTGAATGCCTACCTTGTGCTAGGTGCTGTGCTGAGTATTTGTATTGACACATTTAATCTTTGCAATGTTTCCATGAAATGTATTATTTCCATTTTACAGATGAGGAAACTGAGGCATAGAGGGGTTAAGAAATCTCATATCACACAGTAATTGGCACAGTTTGAATATGAACCATAGCAGTCTGGCCCCAGAGCCCTCTTTCTCAAGCACTATGCAATATTGCCTTACAAAAAACCAATTAAGGATAGTTTTCTGAAGGCTTAGCTATCTTGAATTCACTACAGCTCAGTAGCGGTTCAGTGCTTTGGCTTTGAAGTGACAGCCAAGTTCAAGTCATGGTTGTGTGACTTTGGATTTTATTAACTATATATTTCTGTTTTCCATCTGCTGCTAAGGTGATGCCATCTGGTATAATGAGAATGAAATGAGATGTTTATTAAACACTGAGGATCAGTGCCTAGCATATACAAGCATTTAGTAATTATATTTTTTATCATTAGTCTAATTCTGGTCTCTTGATCTTTCTTTAGTTCCTAAAGTCCTTACTATGGCTTCTATTTATGTCACTCTTACATGAGCAATACATGACACAAATACAGTGTTTGAATGTCTGTCATGCACATGATGGTCACTAGAAGTTTCAAAAATGAATAAGACTGAGTGGGCGCAGTGGCTCATGCCTGTAATCCCAGCACTGTTGGAGGTTCAGGTGGGCGGATCACCTGAGGTCAGGCGTTCAAGACCAGCCTGGCCAACATGGTGAAACCCTGTCTCTACTAAAAATACAAAAAGTAGTGGGGCATGGTGGTGCATGCCTGTAATTCCAGCTACTCGGGAGGCTGAGGCAGGAGAATCACTTGAACCTGGGAGGCAGAGGTTGCAGTGAGCCAAGATTGCACCACTGCAGTCCAGCCTGGGCAACAGAGCGGGACTTGGTCTCAAAAAAAAAAAAAATGAATAAGATAGTCTGACCTCCAGGAACATAACCTAGATGGTGTAGATAGGATAACTGTATGAGCAACTAATGTTACACAGGTAGTGAAGCAGAGTGGACTCTAAGGGTCTAAGGTATTTACAGGGTGCTAGAGGAAGAAGAGAATATATAGGTCAAAAGACTTATTTCTTAGGGAGTTTTACATCATCTCCCCACAGTGGAAGCCCTGGTTATGTGACTATGCCAGTAATTGAGTGGTTTAATCTCCAGTTTAGGGATATGGGTATTAACCAGTCCCTCTTGCTACAGATTAAAAGACATATTCTTTAATTTTGTTAACAATAAAGGTGATGTTTGATCTCCTGAGTAACTTCTCCATCTCAGGAGTTTCCAAATTCTGGAGGAAAATACAAGGATGTTATCCTATTTTTATCATTAAGAATCAGCTTCCTTCCTGAAATGTAGGTACTAAAGTGACACTGGTCTGGCATACGCTTTTTAGTGCTGGATGATTCCTAATGATCACTACTATCTTGAAAAGGCAACAGCATAAGAATTTGATTAGTAATTGTTCAAAGAACAAAGTCTACCCAGAATTTCATCATTCTTTTTGGTGTATTTCAGTTATTTTTATAGACACACAAAAAAATTTATTGTTTAAAGAAATTGGTATTGTACTTTCTATAACAAATTTTTACACTTTTACATTTGTGAAATCTATCATATAGAAGAGAGCATTTAGCGTGTACAATCTAATGAGAAATAAAGTTATAAAACAGATACTCATATATCCAATGCTCAGGTTAAGAAATGTAACATTGCCAATACCTTAGAAAAGCTCCTATGTATCCTTTCCTGGTCAGTTTCCTGAATCACCCCAAGAGAGAGAACCAATATTCTGCTTGTAATGCAAATAATCTTTTCTTTGTATTTTTACCAGTTAAGTATACTAGTTCTCATGCTTTTTAAAACATAATTTCTAAGCCATCATAAACTGATACTTTCATAAATACAAAATCATGTACTTGAATGTATTGGCACTGTCAGATTACTATCAGCATTTCTAAATGTTTATGAATGTTTACTCACTTTATATGCTTACCTCTCCATCAGCCAATGACAGTTGATCAATATGGGATCAATATGGGACCACACTTTGAGTAGTACTGATGTCTGCATTCCTTAAAAATAGTCGAAACAGGTAGAAGTAAACATTAATAAAATTTAATAAAGTATTAAATTCTATTTAATAAATAGAAATGTCACTTTTTTGTGACTTGCTGAACATTTAGTACCATCCATGATGATGCATATGACTATAGTTTTTGTTACTGTGTTTATTATTAATATTACTACTGTTATGTATTTCTTCCGTGAAGGCATTTGGAGCATTCTACCTTTTTTGCTATTTTGAACAAAGCCACTATGAACATCCTTGTATATATGTCAGGTTGTACGTGTGTATGATCTCTTGAGAATACATCCAGCAGTGGAATTGGTGGGTCATAGGATATGTGTATCTTCAAATTTACTAGGTAATACCTAACTTTTCCAAAGTAATTATGTCCATCAGTGCTTTCACCAGCAGTATTAAAAGATTCCGCATTTGGTATTGTTAGACTTTAAAACTTTGGAAAATCTAGGCTTGTAATGGTACCTCATTGTTGCTTAATTTGCATTTCCATGAGGTTATTTTTTTCTACAAATTTATCTAACATTTGGATTTCCCCTTTTTGCAAAATTGCTGTTTAAATCATTTGCCCATTTTTAACAGTTTTATTGACTTTTTTTGGTTAATAAAATTCCTTCATATACTGAGACTACTTAATCATTTGGTTATAACTATTTCCAGTATCTTCTCACAGTTATTTACTTTCTGCTCCTAGTGAAATGTATCCATCTTCTTCTCTATTTTTGGTGTTTTTGTGTCTTATTTAAAAAATACTTCCCTCTCCTTAGGTCATGAATATCTTCTGTACTGTGTTCTAAAATATGTGTAGTTTTGTCTTCCACTCAAACTGAATTTTGTTTTGTGGGTGAGGGTAGGTATCCAGGTTCTTTTTTTTCCCCTTGCTTCTTGAAAAGTCATCTTTCTCAATTGGTTGAACATGCCATTTCTGTCATCTATGAAATGTTCATATTTACATGAATCTATTTCTGGGCTCTCTTTTATTCCATTGATCAATTTGCCCATATATCAGTAACACACTGTCTTAATTACTAAAGCTTTTAAAAGTCTTGATATTTGGTAAAATAAGTCTTTTTATACCTTGTTCTTCAAGATTTTGGTTGTGGTCATTTCTTTGCACTTTTATGCAAATTTTAGAATTTCAACAAAACAAAATTGTTAGGATTTTGATTGGGATTGTATTTTATCTGTGAACAAATTCTTTACAATAGTACATTTTTTGGTGAGTTAATGTTGTCCTTCCATTGTATCTTTGAATAAAGTCTTATAATTTTCTTCATAGAAATACTGTATACATATATTTTGTTAATCTTACTTTCTTGTATCTTTATGTTTTTGATGCTGTCATCATAAATGATATCTTTTAAGTTTTTAATTTTTTGTTGGTTTGTGGGAATACTTTTTAAATTGATTTTTCTATTCAGCAACCTTGCCTACTACTAACTCCATTCTACAAGTCTCAATATCTAGCATTTTAGTTATTCATTAACTGCAAAGTTTTTTTTTCATTATCACTACTACTCTTTGATCCATAGATATTATTTGGAACTATAATTTCCAAACATGAATATTTAAGTTTTCCTTTATTGTTGATTTTTTAACATAATTGAATTGTGATCAGAGGATATATTCTCTATATGATTTAAATTCTTTGAAATGTGTTAATGGTTGCTTTATGGCATAAGTGGCTGGTTTTTATAAATTTTAGGGTGCTTGAAAAGAAAGTTCTACAGTTATTTATGTTCATTAATCATTTTAGTCGTGTTCATTAATCATTTTTCAAGTCTTCAGTATCCTTAGTGGTGATTTTTTTGTTTTTGGTATATGTCTCTCGATTACTAAGATAATTGTGTTAAAATCTAGCTAGCATGATTTTAGATGTGTCCGTGTGATTCTTTCAGGTTCTCTCTTTTTCTATTTTGGGGACATACTGGGATACAAATGTACAATTGTATTTTCCAGGTTAATTGAAAGAAGCTTTATCATTACAAAATTATCTTTATTTCCACTAATAAATTTTGCCTTAAAATTAATTTTATTTGATATTAATGTAGCTACACGAGCTTTCGTTTGACTATCACTTGTGTAGTATATCATTTTCCACAGTTTTGCTTTCAGCCTTTATATATATTTATTTTTTAGAGTTGCCTCTTATTTATATCACATTGCTGTTACTATTACTATGTGTCCTATCTGTTCTGTGTTTCTTTTTCTCTACTTTTTTTTTTGATTGTTGTTGTTGTTGTTACTCCTTTTTTTCCTCTAGCTATTAGATTGGAAGTTGTGTATATTTCTGTTCATGGTTATTCTAGAAATTTCATTATGCATCTCTGACTTACCAAGGCCTAAACTTGCCCAGACTTCTGGGCAGTACAGTAGCCTTAGAACACGTTAACTCCATTTACTGTCCTCCCAGCTTATATACTGTGGTTGTCACATATGTTGTATCTCTTTAAATGTAAGTCATTACTATTGTTTTATATAGCTAATATTGACTTAGATTTACCCACAAATTTACCACCTTTCTTACTCTCCATTCCTTGCTGTGTCTTTGAGCTTTCATCTGGAGTAATTTTTCTTTTGCCTGAGTATACGTTTAGAATTTACTTTAGTGCAGTTCACCTGGTGGCACATTTACTTTGTTCTTGTTTTTTGAAATGTCGTTATTTTGCCTTCTTTTTGAAGGACTTCCCCCTGCCCCCCACTTGACAGAATTCTAAATGGATGGTTATCTGGAAAGGTAAAGATAACTTTCTGTTGTATTCTGACTTCCATTGTTACTGGGAAGAAGTCACCTGTCAGTCTATTGCTCCATTGAGACTAATCCATTTTTTTTCCTCTGGTTGCTTTCAGGATTTTCTCTTTGTAATTATTATTATTATTATTATTATTATTATTATTATTTTATTTATTTTTTTGGAGTTTCATTATGTTGTATATAAGGGGATTTTATTGTATTTTCCCACTTGGGCTTTGTTTGGCATCTTGGATCTGTGGGTTGATACGTCAGTTCTGGAAAATTCTCAACCATCATTGATTTGTTCAAATTTTGTTTAGAATCTTACATCTGTATTCATGAGAGATGTTGGTCTGTGGTTTTCTGTTTTTGTAATGTCTTTTGTCTGATTAGTATGATACTAATGCTGGCTTAATAGAATGATTTCACAAGTATTCCCTCCTCTTGAATTTTTTTGAAGAGTATGTGTAGGATTGGTATTATTTCTTCCTTAAATGTTTTGGTAGAGCTCACTTTACCATTGAAATCACCTGGACATGAAGTTTTCTTTGTGGGAACATTTTTCACTATACCTTTAATTTCTTTGATAGATGTAGGGCTTTTAAAATAAAATGTTTTATCTTGACTGAGTTTGTCTTTTAAGGATTTTTTCCATTTCATCTAAATTGTTGAAGTTGCTGGCATAAAGTTGTTCCTAATCCTTTTAATAACTGGTATGTCGTGTTACCTCTCTCATTTCTAATATTGGTAATTTGCATCTGGTCTCTTTTTTCTTGACTTACCTGGCTAGAAGTTTATTGATTTTGAAATCTTAGTAAACCATCTTTTGGTTTTATTTCTGGGGGAATAAAGTACCATAATCAAGCTTAGTAATCCTTTTTCTTACCTTCCTCCAGGATTTTGACTAGATGGGATTCTTTGTCTAATGAAGTGACCTAAACCTTCATTTCTACAGAATGGAGCCGTTGATAGGCCTGTCTTGTTGCAGTTTTCCACTGACTAGGACTGTTAGCACTAAGGGGCATTCCGGTGAATTTCCTAGTTTCCAGATATAGCCTTCTTGTTTCCATTGTATAACAGAAACACAGTTTTCCTCTGATAACTGGAATTAGCTATGCTGGCCAGTCCATTGAGCTGCTTTTCTGTTAGTTTAATGGCATGAGGAACCTCAAAAGACCAGGGCCAGTCTCAGCTCCTAAATCATCAAAACGTGATTCTTTTTCCTGAAGGAAGTGTTCTACTCTTAGACTCTAGAATTTCTAAACCCACCAAGCCCAACATTTTGGGAATGGGAAGCAAAAATTATTCATGTAGATTCTTAGGTATGCTATTGAACAGAAACACTCCTTCTACCCTTTGGCTCTGAGACCTGTGCATCCTGGTAGTGGGGAGACAACTCCATATACTGACTGCATATTAAATTAATATACCACATTCTATGGGATAACACCCTACCTTTTCATGATGTTGCCTCCCAGATACCTCTGTAACTGAGCTCTCATTTAGCCACTCAACCATTCTATCAAGCTAGCTACTTCTAGGAGATAAATCATGTGTTAAAACCATTGAATTCACTTCCATTGCCATAAACTGTGTACCTGGTTGGAAGAAATGTTTTTGGGATTCCTATGCAATGGATAAAACCCTCAGAAATGTGAAGAATATTAGTGCCAGTGGAAACACTGCAGGCAGAGAATGCAAATTCATACCTTGAATGTGAATTATCTTTGTGAAGACAAAGTGCTACCTATTTCTTATGGAAATTGCCCAGTGTAACCATCATGTTACCGGGTTGCCAGCAAGTCTCATTGAGAATAATGCCATATTAGGAACCCAGCCTTGGAAATATAGTCACACTCCACATTGTTGCCAGGTTGGACACTCAGCAATGATAGTAGCCAAATAGTGTAGGTGAGGAGAAGACCATACTATTGAACCTCCATCATTGCTTTGATGGCCGCTTGGTACGTGGGCCCATTAACCAAGCCCTGGATTGGCTGGAGAAAGACTGACATCTACCAGACAATTCATCTTGTTCCCCTTATTACTGAAAATCTTCTCCACCTGATGTATCCTATTAGGCACTTATGTGGGACATGAATATCTTCACATGCCCTCACCACTCCAAGAGGGTTATCTGTAAGCCTCACTGACAGATCTTTTACAAATTTTCCATTTTGTTCTTTCCAATAACCTAAAAGCTGGATGATCCATTAGACACTGCCTATAAGTCAGTATATTTATCAGTTTGTCATGTCGTCCCCGCCTTTTTTGAATGTGAATAACCAGGTATGTAGCTAGCATTTGCCCACTAGGAAGATTCCCTGTCCCCATTACCATAGATCTGAAATTGTCTCACTTCTTTACATACCTGTCCGTCTCCCAGATTAGACTATAAAATCTCCATGAGAACTAGGACTGTGTCTCCTGTTCACACAATATCCCTAATGCCTAGCACATAGAATGTACTCTAACCATATGTGGCATCAGTGATTGATGCATTTTCTTGAACATTTGGAGAGGAAATGTTAAGCAATTAAACTTGTAACCAGTTTAAGGTTTTTTTTTTTAGTACATGTGACTGTATTATGAAGAACAATGCAAAATTTGGAGCAATTTAAAAAGATGAAACAGTTCAAGTAAATTTGCCCATGATACTAGTGACTTCAGGCTCTTTTATGTATGCAACCTAAGTGATGAATAGGTAAGTATGCGTTTATGGAATCTCATTGGTGGTATTTCAGTGGAAAGATTTGAAAAGCTCTGATTTTGAAGGGTTGCCAGAGAAAGAGGAACAGGCAGAGGAAACTGAAAGAAGAATTTTAACAAGCAGGATGAGCATAAAGGCAAAGTGGGGTTGTCAACATCAAGGAAACAGTATTGGGAGACAATGGTCAACTCTGTCAGTCGCCAAAGAGAGACTCCCAGGAAAAATGAGGGCAACAAAAGTATCAATGGATTTAGGAGGCCACTGCTTACCCAAAGAGTTTAGGTAGAATTGTTGGGAGGTGCAGTGGTTGGAGAATCAACTGCATGAATAATGAATTGTGTTGACACGGTACATAATACGGTATTTCTGACTACATTGTGGCATTTCACCAAGTAATTACTACCTGAAGTGCCTACCTTCAGTAAGCCATCCTGTTGTTGGATGGGGAAAGAGGAGGAGGAAATAACTCTTAGCTTTACCTGTACTGTGCTTCTGAGACCCAGGTATGAACCTTAACTCCCAATTTGCTATCCATGTTCTCATCCGATGTTCAGTAACTGGGTTCTCCTTTGGCAGGGAGTAGGTATTGCCTGAGAATTAAAAGGGGCGGGTAGATTTCTGAACTGGAGCTCTTAGGTTATGACTAGGATTGGGTGCCTGAGGAAGCAATGGAGAGCTTTATAAGGCTTCTTATGCTTCATTTACCTAATTGCTTTTTTTTTCTCTCCTGATGTTCAGTGGAGTTCCAATCTGTTCCGTTGTGGAGAACGAACCTGAGAAAAGGGATCTTTCTCAGGGTAGTTTTTGGGGGCAGGGGCGGTTGTGCTGCACACCCTAGTCAGGGGTATGGTTGGCTGCAGTAGTCAAGTGAGACAGCCGCAAAGGGACAGGAAATGTCGAGATTATCTTAGGGAACCAGGAGAGTCCCTGTACCTCTGAAGGGTCTAGGGTTTGGTCTGTAAGGAGCAAACATGGTGGAATTCCTTTCTAGATTTTTCTGGGCCTCGAAGTCTGGTTTTTGGGGTACATGCCAAAAAAGAAAGGGCAGAGAGAGTCCACTAGCCTCGGTGACAGTTCCCCATTGTGGTTTCCCCTCCTCCACCCTTCTTTGCAAGCTCCTTCCTTCTGCCGAGAGTTATCCCGCCACATTAACCCCTGACTCGCAGCTGGACCGCCCCGGCCCGGAGCGCCACATCCCGGGTGGGGCGCGCTGCGGCAACGCAGCAGCCCGGCCGGCCGGGAGTGGCCCTTCGGGAGCGGCAGGGCGGGCGTCAACAGCAGTCAGGCCTGGCGAGAGGCGATCTCCAAGGGCTGAGGCAGCGCGTCTCCAAAAGCGTGGGGTCCCTGCTGCCCGCGACTCACGCGCGTCCGGACTCCGCAAGCGCGGCGGGGAGCAGGCTGCTGTGGTCTCGAGGACTGGGTTGCGGCCCGCCGTGTAGGGGGCGGCCCCAGCCTCTCGACGCCCGGGGCAAGACGCCCACCGCCTGGGGCGCTCTCTGGGCCAGAAAGGAAGACAGAAAAGCCACGGGCTAACCGTGGCGGCGCTCGCCTGCAGGCAAGTACCGGGCACTCTGGCGGGGGCCGCTGCCGAGGGCGCGGGGTGGGCTGGGGGCCAGGCCGCCAGGGGCGCGGGGTGGGCTGGGGGCCAGGCCGCCAGGGGCGCGGGGTGGACTGGGGGCCAGGCCGCCTGCGCTACCTCCCCAGCCCACCCTACCGGACGGCGCGGGTGCTGGCGCTGCTGTCCCCAGTGGGGGAGGGCGAGCAGGCAGGCCTTTCCGTCTCTTGGGTTACTCTGAAGGGAAAATCCGCACAGCTGTCTGCCTTTTTGTTTCATTTTGACTAGAAAACCCATTTTCGAAAATACACCTCAGAACCATAAGCAAATAGCCCAGAGTCTTAAATGCTCTAAAGGCTCTGGATGAGCCCCTGCCAGGCACACTGAACCAGTGCTGGAGGTTTTGGCGTGGGTTTTTCCTACTTGGCTTTTTGTCCAAAGCTAATTTGGATAAAAATAGTTTGACTGGCAGCTGTGAGCTATTTTTCAGTATATTAGGACCTCACCAGCTTTCCATGGTAGTAAACTTTTTTTTAAAGAAAAGTCTTTTAAAATATTCTCACATTATTTTTTTAATTTATCCTTTTAATTTTGGAAAGCAAGGGTGAGAAAGGCTATATGATCTGGAGGTAAAAATACACCACTGTATAGAGTTGAAGTGTTATCCCCTGAACCCGCATTGCACGTCTACAAAGGAGAAGAACTTGTCCTTCTCCAAGTGTTTAGTATTCCTTAGATTAGTGTTTTTCAAACAAGCCTGATGGGAAGACGCATTTGGGACTTTTGTTTAAAATGCATCCCCCCTACCTCTGAAAGTTTAATTTGGTAAGCTTGATTTCCAGAATCTGTATTTCTATTTTTTTTTTTTTTTTTGAGACGGAGTCTCGCTCTGTCACCCAGGCTGGAGTGCAGTGGCCGGATCTCAGCTCACTGCAAGCTCCGCCTCCCGGGTTCACGCCATTCTCCGGCCTCAGCCTCCCGAGTAGCTGGGACTACAGGCGCCCGCCACCTCGCCCGGCTAGTTTTTTGTATTTCTTAATAGAGACGGGGTTTCACCGTGTTAGCCAGGATGGTCTCGATCTCCTGACCTCGTGATCCGCCCGTCTCGGCCTCCCAAAGTGCTGGGATTACAGGCTTGAGCCACCGCGCCCGGCCTGTATTTCTATTTTTTTATTATTTAATTTCATTTTATGTTCTGGGATACTTGTGCAGGTTTGTTACATACATAAACGTGTGCCATGGTGGTTTGCTGCACCTATCAGCCCATCAATCCTTACATTTTAATATTTTGAAGTAGTAGGTTGGTTATCAATGGAGTTAAGCCACTCCATTTTATATTTCATTCAAGTCAGAAAATAGATAAGCAGATATAGGATATTGACACCTGCATTTGAAGCAAAGTAAATGTGACATGTACGTCTTACTGTATGGAACTTGAAGTACAAATCATGTTTACACTGTTGAATCATGCACACCTATCTATCTGTTGAGTCATTTGTTCCTTATGATATTCTTAAAATGTATTCATTTAACAAATATCTGCTGTTAAATCTTTTGTCTTTAATCCCCCTAGACCACACATCCCATTCTAGGTCCCACTCCACTACTTTGCTTCTTTTTATAACAAACAAACAAAAATCGTCTTTGAAAGATTTACCTCTAAGTCTCCATTTTCATTTCCCCTGTTTCCTCCTACCCCCTCTCATCTGAGGCTTTTTGTCCCCATTACCCCCTACATGGACCTGACATTGCCAATGGCTGTCTTGTGAAATCCTGTATCTGTGCACAGTTCTTATCTTTCCTGACCCCTCAGTAGCATTTGATCACTCCTTCCTCCTTAATATTCTTTCTTCTTCACTAATGTTCTGCACTAATATTCTTTTTTCTTCACTTGGCTTCCAGGTCACCACATTCTCTTGCATTTCATTCTGCTTCTTTGTGTCTCCAGGCTTCCCCACCACTAAATCTTAGTATGCCACAAAATTCATTTCTTGGCCATATTTTTCTAGCCATACTTTCTCCCAGGACAATTTCTATCCCAAGGCATATTCCTTGACTATAAATAACATCTATCAGCTAATGACTTCTAAAATTTTATTTCTAGCTTTACTGCTCTTCTGAGCTCCAGATGTGTATGTCCAGCTGGTTACTCAGCATTTCCATTTGGAAGTCTGATAGGCATTTAAATTTAGTATGGACAGACAGAACTACTGATGCCACACTCACCAAGTTCTCCCTCTGTTTCCCCTCAGCTCCCTCCCCTTATCTCAATAAACAGCCTCAGTTACTGCCATTCAAGTAGGCCGGAATTCTAGGAAATTACTCTTGACTTCTCTTTTTAGGTCAGACCCCGCATCCAAGCATCCAGCAAATTCTGTTCACTCTATCTTGAAACAAAAGATCCAAATCTGCCCACCTCTCCCTCTCTCTGTAAGCTAAGCCACAGTCCTACCTACATGAGTGAGAAGTCTCTGCCTCTGCCCTTCCTCCTCTATAGTCTTTTCCAAACAGCAGTGAGTTTTGTCATACATACTCAGAACTTTCATTTCCCTTCAAAACCTTCTCATCAGAATCACAAAAAACAACAACAAAAAAACACAAATAAAACACACACACACACACACACACACACAAACAGACTTACAATGGCTTTAAAGCCCTGTATGATCTAGTCCCTGACTACTTCTCTGAACTCATCTTCTGATTTCCCTCTCACCCACTCCACTGTAGTAACACTGATTGTGCTGCTGTTGCCTTTGCCTGCAGCGGGTCTCTGCTAGACCATTGCACACTGTACTCCCTCACTTCTCTGTTAGCATGCTGCCTCAAAGGTTACTGTGCTATTGCAGCAAGATCTGTTTTGCTGCTGGACTTGTGCGGTAGGTTGTTATTAAATACTGAATGCTACTCTCTAGTATTCCATGAAGCTTATGGCACCTTTAAAACATTGTTGGTTGCTTGAGTTCTCTAATATTAAAAATGCACAACCATTTTTCTTTTTAGCCTAATTTTGATAAGATAGACAGTTTGCCTTTAAATTCTGTGTTTTTATAAAATCTCTTCCCGATTTGGAGATTTGCCCTTTAACATCAGTTTTCATTTTTAGATACAGAAAATGGAAGAAAAATATCCAGTTCACTAAAAGGAATATTTGGTGGGGGCCAGTTACCCCCTCACCCCCACCAATAGGGGCAATGGGAAATAGGAAGCAATAATCTAACATTTGGAGACTCTTTGAATGGTACCTGCAACAGGTAGTTTATGGGAAGAAGAAAAATAAAGACTCTTGTTCAGAGAAGAATATACAAGTTTCTAAGTTCTGCAGTGACTAAGCCAATATCAGAGTTGTCAAGATTTTATAAGATATTATATACATTCAACTCTTTTTTTTTTTTTTTTGAGACAAGGTCTTGCTGTGTTGCCCACGCAGGCCTTAAACTCATGGGCTCAAGCAATCTTCCCACCTCAACCTTCCAAATAGCTGGGACTAGAGGCACATACCACTGCACCTGGCCCCAGTTCTCTCTTGAGGACTATGTAGAAATGAAAAACAATATTTTCATCTTTATGAAGAGGTGTAGCAACTAAAAGATTGTTTAATTTATAATCCTTATTTCTCATTTTAATCCCTAGGAACTGGTTCTGTTATCAGTAGCACAGGTACTATTGCCCCTTCTTTTAAAGGAAAAGAAGAAAATTCCTTCTCATTTTAGAATTAGGATTTAAGATACTTAAATAAATATTTCCAAAATGAGATTAAATAAAATAAGTAGATTTGGAATATGGAACAAAGAGAAGAGTAAGAGGGTTAAGCGGAAGCTAGGAGTGAAGTTATTAATAGCATCAAAACACCTGCCATAAGCTTCTGTCTGTTGGCCAGAGCGCTCATTAATCTGGAGCTTCCTAGCAACTGAGTGAAGAGATAGGGTCCACAAGATGAAAAAGCAGTGCCCAGGTAAAGATCAGATAGAAGCATTTTTTAAACATTGACTTGCTCAAGGACCTATTTTAGATACTATGAAGATGAATGTTCTGTCTTCTGGTACTTAAGAAGAGTATTGGAGAAGCCCTATTTGGTTTAGAGTTAGCAAACCCAAGCTCTTGGAATATTTGCATATGAATAAAAAACAGATGAAATAGAGCTACACCTGGAGATAGGCTAAACTCATTTGGAATGTACAGATAGAGCTTGTAAGGAAGACACTTACCAAAGGCGTTGGAAAAGATATATATGTATAAGGAAGTTACTATTTAGATGGAAATCAGGTCGACATAATTGACATAATTGTTGACAATTACTGACATAATTGATATTTATAAAAATATAAAGCCTAGAAAATGAATTTTTATTTACTAAAAAACTATTTTTTCAGATTGTATGATCATCGTTTGAAAAAGTGAACATATATGTGTCTATATATGTACATGTGAAGAACATATGTGAGTTCTTCACATATACATACATGAAAGAATACATATATACACACACATTTATATATTCTTATGCTTATACCATTCACAGAGTATCAATGTTACTTTTTTGGTATTCACTTGGCCCATGAACAACACAGGTTTGTATTATGTGGCTCCCCTCATATGTGGATTTTCTCGAACAAAACACGGATCAAAAATGCAGTATTCCAGGATTCAAAAGCCACACATATGGAGAGGTTACTTTTCTTATAGGCAGGCTGTGCAGGCTGACTGTGAGACTTGAGTATTCTTGGATTTTGGTATATTCAGGGGTCCTGGAACTCCTAGAATCAGTCTTCTCTAACCTTAAGTATACCAAGAGATGACTGTACTGCATTTTGTTTAACAAAGCTGAAATCGTATTCTGTATACTATCTTATAGTCAGTTCTTTTTGCTTTAATTACATTTCATTTTCGTGTCATGAGAAGCATTTTCTCATGTCATTAAAATTATAACATTCTAAACATTTTTAATGGTTTAATAGGATTCAGTCATATGAATAATGTGACATAGTTAATATTGTCATTCCCCAGTTTTGGGATATTTTGATTTTTACCTCCAGTGGAATTTTAACTAGCTTATGACACTATGTACAAGATCTCTTATGATAATAAAATATAGTCATCTAACTCACACTTCAAATTTGCAAGAAAATATCTCCATAGATTTCATGACAAGAGAAAGCTAAGCCAGTTTGAGAAACTGACAAAAAGGTCTGTCAACCTAGATAACAGAGAGAGAGGCTCTCTAAAAGAAAGTAATATTTATTCAGAAATGGGCATTGCAGTGGGAATATGTGTTCCATAGTAAATTGTGTGTACTCAGGGAAGTAAAGGCAGACAAAAATTTTCAAAGTAAAAATGAGGAGGTTTACATAATTGTTTTGAGATATTATTTTTGGCTTGTGGATAAATAACAAGGGTGGCACCAGTCTGAAGTTGGACAGGAAGTTGCGGGGCAGATGTTCTCGCAGAAGTACTTTTTGTATAGGACTGTGATGGCATTTGTGCAAGGTTCTGGTTTTTGTGGAGACTTTTTTTGATAATTCTGGTTACTAGGCATATATGTATAAGAACCTTTCCTTCATGGCCTTCCCTGGCTCTGATTGTCTGGTTTTTTAACACTAGTGACTCGATTTTGATTCTGACAACTCTCACAGACCCATGAAGACCCATGTGCAGGGAGCCGGAGGAACAAAGTGCAGAAAAGCATGAGATGGGGTTGGAGCTGAAGTAGTCAGGCTATGCAGGGTATTATTTGTCATATCAAGAAATTTTTATATCAAGCACAGTAGGAAGCCAATGCAGGGTTATAAATGGGAGTAAGTCAAATCAGATGTTTTGAAAGATCATCCTTGCTGTTGAGTGGAGAATAGATTAGACTGACTGAGAGTAGGGGACCAATTAGGAGGCAACGCAGAGACCAGGGTAGAGACATTGATCTAGAATGAAAATGTGGTAGAGAGGAAACTTGAAACGATTTGAGATTGTCTGTTAGAGTTAGATACACAGGACTTGGTGATCACTTGGAAGTGTAGGAATAGGAGAGTAAAAGGAAGGCGTCAAGGATACCCCAGGTTTTGGGTCAGAACAGGACAAATGATAATGCCATTTACCATGATGGAGAAGTCTGGGAAAATGAGGTCCAAGCTACCTTCCAGGTCAGCAAGTAAGACAAATTAAGAGTGCTGTGCAATACATATTATAAGAGATGTGAACCAGATATTATGGATATACAGAGGATGAGTACTTAATTTAACTTGGAGATAAAAGGAAATGCAATCCTTGAGTAGTGTCTTGAATCATAAAAAGGAGCTATTCATGTAGATGGTTGGGGAAGGGTATATTCTAAGATGGAACATGGAGGTAAGACATGACATTTGGGGAAACTGTAAACAGGTGGATATTAGAAGTCTCAAGAGTAACATGGTAGGAGCAAATGTTATGGATAAAAGGAGAGATTGGATCATAGAGGGCCTAGAATGTTATTCCCATAACACAGAGTTTTTCTTGAAGGCATTAGCGTATTATCAAAGGGATCTTTAAGCAAGAGAAAAACAGGATCAGTTTTCCATTGCAGAAAGATCTATCTAGAAATGATGTAAAGAGGAAAGAGACTGGAGGCAATGAAACTAGTTGGATATTATGGGAATCTGTAATCCTCTAAGGAGGAATAATATAGGTCTTGAACTAAAGCATAGGCAGGGAATGGAGAGAATGGGAAAAGAGACAGATATGTTTAGGAGACAGAGTTATTAGCAGGACCTAAAGTTTAGTGGGTGGAGTTGTGGGGAGGGTTTGTTTGAATGGGTGAAAGAATATGAGAATAATTTCTAGGTTTCTGTCTTCATAGGTAAAGAGGATATTAGTATCATTGACCGAGGCAGAGAAGATTGAAGAGGAAAGATTGATTGACTGATTGATTGGTTGATCCATCTGTCTGTCCATGTGTCCATTTACCCTATACTTATTGAATGCCTATTATGGCCCAGGTACTATTAGCTTGACCCAGTAAGCAAACTCTGGTCAACAGAGGGAATGACTGTACCAAGCCCCATTTGATATCTATCACTCATATTAGTTCTTGTGGCCCAGTCTCCCTTGGAATCATGTCAGAGCCGTGTGCAGAATCAGGGGTGCTACAAACCTAGAGAAGGGAGTGCTGTTTGGAAACAAGTCACAGACTGAATTGAGTCTGTATCTGTCATCTCAGATGGGGATGAGCTTGTCTCCTAAAAAAATCTCCTAAAGTCATGATACGCCTTTAGCCATCATTTATTTCAGTTTATCCAATTGTGAGTCAGTCCTCCTCCTCCTAGGCTGCAAGGGTATTTATGGTACCTTCTTAATGCCAAAAGATTTCACCAATTCCTAATTGCCTGCTTTTGTATCCTCTTTTTTCTGTGGTCATTTCCTGAAAGTACTTTTAGCCAAAACATCTATCATGTATTTTTTTTTCTAACAGGTCTAGCCACTGTCACTTTTATGTAGACGTTATGCATGAAAACTGTTTGCTAGAAAACAACATTTTGGCACACAGTATAAACACCTTGTCAAGCTGCCATTCAGACTGAGGAAAACTTAGTAAGTTGAATAATTTTGTATTTCTTGGCTAAGAGCCAGTGACAGAACTTAGTCTCCTAAGCTGACTGATCTACTGGCAAAAAATGTATAACTCTGCTATTTGGTATTTAAACACACATGCTTACATACATTTGTTTATTTAAAATTATAAAAAGACATCTAAGACAAACAGTGCTCTCATGGATTGGTATTGCATAGGAAAGCACACAACCATATGTGTGTTTGGGTGTATGTGAATATTTTATGTATACATACACATACTTTTAAGCAAGCATATGCAAAGATGCACATATTCAGTGTAATTTTAACACAGAATTGGGATCATACTGTAAGTATTATAATATATTTAATTTGATAACTTTTAAAAAAATAAGTAGATAATGTTACAAAGGTCATTTTAGTCAGAGGAAACACATTTCAGGCATGGATGAAGTTACAGAGCTGAGAAGGCTGAGTATCCTGGCAGAAGAGAAAAGGACCAAGCGTGATACTCACATTTTTGAAAAATGTTTTTATATAGTAATAACATAGAACACAAAAGTGCATAGAGCAAAGTATATAGTTGAATAAATAAACAATCACCCATGTAACCATTTTCTGACCTACAGTCACTTTTCCCAAAGATTTTTTCTTTTCCCCGCGACTCTGCAGTACCTCTTTTGTTGTACATCAAGTGTCCATATATGTGTGAATCTGTTTCAGAGCTCCTTATCCCATTCTATTAGCAATTTGTCTAACATTTTGCCGTATTACATTGTCTTCATTATTGTAACTTTATAGTAAGTGTTGATGCCCGATAGAGCAAGTCCTCCCAACTTATTCTTCCAAGTGTATTGACTATTCTTACCCTTTATATTTCCATAGAAATTCTGGAATTGAACCTGTAAAACTCAACTTAAAAAAGTCTTGTTGAGATTTTGATTGGTATTGCATTGAGTCTATATATCAATTTAGAGAGAATTGGCATCTTTACTATATTGAATATTTCAAATAATAAACATGATATATATGTGCATTTATTTAGTATTTTCCTTTTATATTTTATCTCACTAATATTTCTGCGTGGAAATCTTGCCCGTTTTTTTCATTAGATGTATGCCAAAGTATTTGATATTTTTTGATCTATTGAAAAATGACATTTTTTGTAATTGTATCTTTTATCTTTGTTATTGGTATTCAAAAATACAATCGAATTGTTTATGTTGACCTTATTATATCCATGTTCTTGCTAAACTTGCTTATCTTTTAGTAGTTCTGGTAATTTTTTAAATTTTCAGATGATAGAAGACCCTCTTATTTCCAGTTTGCTAAGAGTTTGTATAATGAATGGATGTTAAATTGTATCAAAAGATTTTTATTTTTAATTGTCAATGTGATTAGTTATATTGATTTTTTTTTTTTTTTTTTTTTTTTTTTTGAGACAGGATCTCATTCTGTCACCCAGGCTGGAGTGCAGTGACAGGATCTCGGTTCACTGCAACCTCCGCCTCCTGTGTTCAAGCAATCCTCCTGCCTCACCCACCTGAGTAGCTGGGATTACAGGTGTGTGGCACCACACCTGGCTAATTTTTGTATTTTTAGTAAAGATGGAGTTTTGCCATGTTGGTCAGGTTGGTCTTGAACTCCTGGCCTTAAAATGATCTGCCCACCTTGGCCTCCCAAAGTGCTGGGATTACAGGCATGAGCCACCACACCCAGCCACATTGATCAATTTTTACCTGTCAGATCAACCTTGCATCCCTAAAATAAACCCAACTTGGTTGTGATGTATTATCCTTTTTATAAAAAGGATCCATTTTTCTAATATTTTGTTTATGATTTTTGAAGTAATCATGAGTTAGATTGATCTATAATTTTCCTTTTTGTAATATTCACATCAGTCCTTGGTGTCATGATTATGCTGGCCTCATAAACATGAGTTGGGGAATGTTTCTTCTTTTTTAATCTTCTAGTTTTATTATTTTTTTCTTTACATATTTGATAGACTTCCCTGGCTACCATTTGAACCTTGAGTTTTCTTTTTGGGGAGATTTCCAATTATGAATTTATATCTTTAATAATAATTGAGAGAGAGGATTAGGAAGAATAGCTAATTTATATCTTTAATAATAATTGAGAGAGAGGATTAGGAAGAATAGCTAGATGTGGTTTTCTTTTTATTTTCCTTGAGTTTCATAGGATTTTTTAAAATGTGTGATTTGGGCCGGGCGCGGTGGCTCAAGCCTGTAATCCCAGCACTTTGGGAGGCCGAGACGGGTGGATCACGAGGTCAGGAGTTCGAGACCATCCTGGCTAACACGGTGAAACCCCGTCTCTACTAAAAAATACAAAAAACTAGCCGGGCGAGGTGGTGGGCGCCTGTAGTCCCAGCTACTCGGGAGGCTGAGGCAGGAGAATGGCATGAACCC